>NW_024404420.1:0-73805 GCF_905171775.1 Rana temporaria | reverse complement strand
TGTCTAGGGCGCGCGCACAGGGAGGGGGAGGTGCGGGGGGCGCGCAGTGAAGGCTCGGTGGGAGCCCGGGGGCGCGCGGTAGAGGCGGCGGGTACAGCGGAGGGGTGTGGGGTGTCGGAGGGACCGGCTGGGGGGTGTCGGGGGTGTGCGGGGGGCCGGGGAGAGGCGCGGGCCGGCGGGCGGGCCAGGTGACTGACAGCTTACCCGGTGCCAATCTTCGTCACACTGACAAGCGGCTGCAGCAATCGGGACCCGCAGGGGCGCCTACGTCATCACGTACCACGCCGCACATTACCATAAGCCTGGCCGGCGTGTGACGTCATTCCGTCAAAGGCTTCCCGATAGGCTGGCCCGCTGTCCGCCTCATTAATATGTATAGAAGGGTACGCCCACCGCCTGGGACTACCTGCGCATGCGCACTCGGAGTAGTGTGACTGAGGAGAGCGGCGACCAATCACATTCCAGATAACGGAACCAGCTGAAGAGAGACGCTGATTGGTGGCCGTGTACAGCCCCTCAGACCCCCCCAATGTGTACAATGTTCATATATACACCCCTCATTGTCCCCAGCTCCGCCCATTATTATCAGGGGTTCCCAACTCCGCCCATTATAATCAGGGGTTCCCAACTCCGCCCATTATAATCAGGGGTCCCCAACTCCGCCCATTATAATCAGGGTTTCTCAGCTCCGCCCATTATTATCAGGGGTTCCCAACTCCGCCCATTATAATCAGGGGTTCCCAACTCCGCCCATTATAATCAGGGGTCCCCAACTCCGCCCATTATAATCAGGGTTTCTCAGCTCCGCCCATTATTAGTCAGGGTTCCCAACTCCGCCCATTATAATCAGGGGTTTCCAACTCCGCCCACTATAATCTGGGTTTCCCAACTCCGCCCATTAGTATCAGGGTTTCTCAGCTCCGCCCATTATTATCAGGGGTGCCCAACTCCGCCCATTATAATCAGAGGGTTTCCAACTCCGCACATTATAATCAGGGGTTCCCAACTCCGCCCATTATAATCAGGGGTTCCCTGCTCCGCCCATTATAATCAGGGGTTCCCAACTCCGCCCATTATAATCTGGGGTTCCCAGCTCCGCCCATTATAATCAGGGGTTCCCAACTCCGCCCATTATAATCAGGGTTTCCCAACTCCGCCCTCTATTATCAGGGGTTCTCAGCTCCACCCATTATAATCAGGGGTTCCCAACTCCGCACATTATAATCAGGGGTTCCCAACTCTACCCATTATAATCAGGGGTTTCCCAACTCCGCCCATTATTATCAGGGGTTCCCACTCAGCCATTATAATTGGGTTCCCAGCTCCACCTATTATAATCAGGGTTCCCAACTCCGCCCATTATATCAGGGGTTCCACTCCACCATTATTATCAGGGGTTCCCAACTCCGCCCATTATTATCAGGGGTTCCCAAGTCCAAATCCACCCATTATAATCAGGGGTTCCCAACTCCACCCATTATAATCAGGGGTTCCCAACTCCACCCATTATTATTAGGGGTTCCCAACTTCACCCATTATAATCAGGGGTTCCCAGCTCCGCCCATTATAATCAGGGGTTCCCCAGCTCGCCATGATAATCAGGGGGGTTCCAACTCCGCCCTTTATAATCAGGGGTTCCCAGCTCCACCCATTATAATCAGGGTTTTCCCAACTCCGCCCATTATAATCAGGGGTTCTCAGCCCCACCCATCCTTCACTATCAGGCATTCCCAACTCCACCCATTATTTACAGGGGTTCTTAACTCTGCCCATTAATATCAGGGGTTCCCAGCTCCGCCCATCCTCCATTATCAGGGGTTCCCAGCTCCTCCCATCCTCCATTATCAGGGGTTCCCAGCTCCTCCCATCCTCCATTATCAGGGGTTCCCAGCCCCGCCCATCCTCTATTATCAGGGGTTCC
This sequence comes from Rana temporaria, assembly GCF_905171775.1. Taxonomy (NCBI): domain Eukaryota; kingdom Metazoa; phylum Chordata; class Amphibia; order Anura; family Ranidae; genus Rana; species Rana temporaria. Next base: position 71,884 of record NW_024404420.1, on the reverse strand, counting down.
CAGCTCCTCCCATCCTCCATTATCAGGGGTTCCCAGCCCCGCCCATCCTACATTATCAGGGGTTCCCAGCTCCTCCCATCCTCCATTATCAGGGGTTCCCAGCCCCGCCCATCCTACATTATCAGGGGTTCCCAGCTCCTCCCATCCTCCATTATCAGGGGTTCCCAGCCCCGCCCATCCTACATTATCAGGGGTTCCCAGCCACACCCATCCTACATTATCAGGGGTTCCCAGCCCCACCCATCCTACATTATCAGGGGTTCCCAGCCACACCCATCTTCCATTATCGGGGTTCCCAGCTCCTCCCATCCTCCATTATCAGGGGTAGACACGTCACCACATCATATTTCTGATGTGGCCAATCAGCACAAAGACATCAGCTTGTCCCTCCCCCCATCCATTAAAACTGATGTGAGAAAATCCATGTTATTGTAGATCTTCATGTACGTTCCGTGTTTAGAGGACGCCGCCATTTACATACAGAGGCGTGGACTACTACTGACCTGAGGTAAATGCCACCATTTTGGGAAATTCAGGAAATATGTGCAGTAAATACTAGTTTGGGTAATTATGTGAGGTAAATAGGGGGAGGGTAAATACCGGTACTTCAAATTTGGTAAATGTGTGAAGTAAATACCATAACTTTCGTAATTATTTGAGGTAAATGCCACAAAATCTGTGTGGCATATGTGAGGTAAATAACTAAAATGTTGTAAATACGTGAGGCAAATACCACAAACGGGATAAATAAGTCAGGAAATTTCTGCAAATATGTGCAAAAAAAAAACAACACAGTTTGGGTAATTGTGTGAGGTAAATGCTGCGAGGTCTATAAATATGTGAAATAATTACCTCAAATTCTGTAAATTTGTGAGGTAAATACCACAAATTCTGTAAGAATGAGGTAAAATCTGCAAATTTTGTAAATATGTGAGGTAAAATCTGCAAATTCTGTAAATATGTGAGGTAAAATCTGCAAATTCTGTAAGAATGTGAGGTAAAATCTGCAAATTCTGTAAATATGTGAGGTAAAATCTGCAAATTCTGTAAATATGTGAGGTAAATTCTGTAAATATGTGAGGTAAATTCTGTAAATATGTGAGGTAAAATCTGCAAATTCTGTAAGAATGTGAGGTAAAATCTGCAAATTCTGTAAATATGTGAGGTAAAATCTGCAAATTCTGTAAATATGTGAGGTAAATTCTGTAAATATGTGAGGTAAATTCTGTAAATATGTGAGGTAAAATCTGCAAATTCTGTAAATATGTGAGATAAAATCTGCAAATTCTGTAAATATGTGAGGTAAATACCACAGTTTGGGTAATTGTGTGAGGTAAATGCCGCAAGATCTATAAATATGTGAAATAATTACCTCAAATTCTGTAAATATGTGACTTAAAATCCGCAAATTCTGTAACTATGGGGCGGAAATACCAGAAATTTGGTAAATATGCAAGATAAATACCAGAAATGTGATTAATATGTGAGGCAGATGCAGGAAATTCAGTAAATGTGTGGTAAATGCCACAAATTCTGTAAATATGTGAGTTAATTATCTCTAATTCAGTAATATGTGCGGAAAATTCAGTAAATACGTCAGGCAATTGCCACAGATTTGACGTGTCCCATTGGGGATATTTCCCTTAACTTCCCTTCCCTATATCCATTAACAGGAAGTGAGAGGAATCCCTGGTTGTAATAAAAGCTAGCGTCTCCATTGGAAGATTTCCCTTCTATTTCTTTTCTGGGTCAACTCAATGTTTGTTGCGAGGGTGAATCTCCCTCTTGGGGACACGGACTGCAATAAAAACCGATGGGGGGTCTAATTCCTCCCCACTTCATCCAAAATCCTTGCCTTTAGTTCTACGTTAAGGTGAACGTCCCTCTCATTAGGAGATGAAGCTTCGATGTTGGTGTTTATTTCTTATAATGTAGGTTGTAGTCCATCCTGGAAATAACATCCCCACCCCCAACGAAGGCCAGGTTCACACACAAGAATACGGCGTGCGGTTTCACATTGGCTGGTTATAATCTTCGGTATCGGTGGTCGATGAAGGTGGTATGTATGCCCTGGAAAGATCTCATTGTATATTATTTGAGGATTCATACTCCATATTCTCCTGAAGAAGTGAAACACACTGAGGAGAATCCTGGCTCATCCATCGGGAGTCCTGGAACAATTTGGGGCGATGAGAAGAACCGGAATCCATTTTTTCCTTTATTGGAGTAATCGAGGAAGAATCCTCACTAGGGGGAATGCCTACACCAGTATGAACATGGACCAATGAATCACCAGGGCTTCTACCGCAACCTTTAGAGATCTCTGGACCCGGCCACAAGTCTGTCTAGTGTTTTGGTGAATCTGAAGGCCATGATGTCCACAGCTGGTGATCCCCATTTCTGACAAGAAGATCTGAGTGGAGAGACCACTCCCTCGAGTACAGGCATTGGTGACTCAGGAAGATCTCTGGATGGAGAGACCACTCCCCTGAGTACAGGCATTGGTGACTCAGGAAGATCTCTGGATGGAGAGACCACACCCCTGAGTACAGGCATTGGTGACTCAGGAAGATCTCTGCATGGCGAGACCACTCCCTCGAGTACAGGCATTGGTGACTCAGGAAGATCTCTGGATGGAGAGACCACTCCCCTGAGTACAGGCATTGGTGACTCAGGAAGATCTCTGGATGGAGAGACCACTCCCCTGAGTACGGGCATTGGTGACTCAGGAAGATCTCTGGATGGAGAGACCACTCCCCTGAGTACAGGCATTGGTGACTCAGGAAGATCTCTGGATGGAGAGACCACTCCCCTGACTACAGGCATTGGTGACTCAGGAAGATCTCTGGATGGAGAGACCACTCCCCTGACTACAGGCATTGGTGACTCAGGAAGACCTCTGGGTGGAAAGACCGCTACCTTAAGTTCAGGCATTGGCAACACCTCTGGTGGAAAACTACTTCTCCCCTCAGTACAGGCATGGCAATATAGTAAGACCTCTGGTGGAGAGACCACTCCCCTCAGTACAGCATGGGCAAATTAGTAAGACCTCTGGGTGGAGAGACCACTCCCCCCCAGTACAGGCATCGGCACGCAGGATGACCTCTGGGTGGAGAGACCACTCCCCCTCAGTACAGGCATCGGCAACGCAGGAAGACCTCCTGGGTGGAGAGACCACTCCCTCAGTACAGGGCATCGGCAAGCCTAGTAAGACCTCTGGGTGGAGAGACCACTCCCCTCAGTACAGCATCGGCAACTTAGTAAGACCTCTGGGTGGAGAGACCACTCCCCTCAGTACAGGCATGGGCAACTTAGTAACACCTCTGGGTGGAGAGACCACTCCCCCTCAGTACATGCATGGGCAACTTAGTAAGACCTCTGGGTGGAGAGACCACTCCCCTCAGTACAGGGCATCGGCAACGCAGGAAGACCTCTGGGTGGAGAGGACCACTCCCCTCAGTACAGGCATCGGGCAACTTAGTAAGACCTCTGGGTGGAGAGACCACTCCCCTCAGTACAGGCATCGGCAGCCTAGTAAGACCTCTGGGTGGAGAGACCACTCCCCTCAGTACAGGCATGGCAATTAGTAAGACCTTCTGGGTGAAGACCACTCCCCCTCAGTACAGCATGGGCACACGCAGGAAAACCTCTGGGTGGAGGAGACCACTCCCCTCAGTACAGGCATCGGCAACGCAGGGAAGACCTCTGGGTGGAGAGACCAATCCCCCTCAGTACAGGCATCGGCAACGCAGGAAGACCTCTGGGTGGAGAGACCACTCCCCCTCAGTACAGGCATGGGCAACGCAGGAAAACCTCTGGGTGGAGAGACCACTCCCCTCAGTACAGGCATCGGCAACGCAGGAAGACCTCTGGATGGAGAGACCACTCCCTTAGTACAGGCATTGGCAACCTAGGTAAGACCTCTGGGTGGAGAGACCATCTCCCCTCAGTACAGGCATGGGCAACTTGGTAAGACCTCTGGGGGAGAGACCACTCCCCCTCAGTACAGGCATCGCAGAAGACCTCTGGGTGAGAGACCACTCCCCTCAGTACAGGCATGGGCAACTTAGTATGACCTCTGGGTGGAGAGACCACTCCCCTCAGTACAGGCATCGGCAACGCAGGAAGACCTCTGGGTGGAGAGACCACTCCCCTCAGTACAGGCATCGGCAACACCTGTGGGTGGAAACACCACTCCCCCTCAGTACAGGCATCAGCAACTTAGCAAGACCTCTGGGTGGAGAGACCACTCCCCCTCAGTACAGGCATCAGCAACTTAGCAAGACCTCTGGGTGGAGAGACCACTCCCCTCAGTACAGGCATGGGCAACGCAGGAAGACCTATGATGGAGAGACCACTCCCCCTCAGTACAGGCATGGGCAACGCAGGAAGATCACTCCCCTCAGTACAGGCATCGGCAACGCAGGACGACCTCTGGGTGGAGAGACCACTCCCCTCAATACAGGCATCGGCATCGCAGAAGACCTCTGGGTGGAGAGACCACTCCCCATCCAGTTACTGGCATGGGTAACGCAGGAAGACCTCTGGGTGGAGAGACCACTCCCCCTCAGTTACAGGCATGGGCAACGCAGGAAGACCTCTGGGTGGAGAGACCACTCCCCCTCAGTACAGGCATCGGCATCGCAGGAAGACCTCTGGGTGGAGAGACCACTCCCCTCAGTACAGGCATCGGCATCGCAGGAAGACCTCTGGTGGAGAGACCACTCCCCTCAGTACATGGCATCGGCAACGCAGGAAGACCTCTGGGTGGAGAGACCACTCCCCCTCAGTACAGGCATGGGCAACGCAGGAAAGACCTCGGGGTGAAGAGACCACTCCCCCTCAGTACAGGCATGGGCAACGCAGGGAAGACCTCTGGGTGGAGAGACCACTCCCCTCAGTACAGGCATCGGCATCGCAGGAAGACCTCTGGGTGGAGAGACCACTCCCCTCAGTACAGGCATCGGCAACGCAGGAAGACCTCTGGGTGAGAGACCACTCCCCTCAGTACAGGCATCGGCATCGCAGGAAGACCTCTGGGTGGAGAGACCACTCCCCTCAGTACAGGCATGGGCAACCTAGTAAGACCTCTGGGTGGAGAGACCACTCCCCTCAGTACAGGCATCGCAGGAAGACCTCTGGGTGGGAGAGACCACTCCCCTCAGAAAAGGCATCGGCAACGCAGGAGAAGACTCTGGGTGGAGAGACCACTCCCCTCAGTACAGGCATCGGCAACACCTGTGGGTGGAAACACCACTCCCTCTCAGTACAGGCATCAGCAACTTAGCAAGACCTCTGGGTGGAGAGACCACTCCCCTCAGTACAGGCATCAGCAACTTAGCAAGACCTTGGGTGGAGACACCACTCCCCCTCAGTACAGGCATCGGCAACTTAGTAAGACCTCTGGGTGGAGAGACCACTCCCCCTCAGTACAGGCATCGGCAACGCAGGAAGACCTCTGGGTGGAGAGACCACTCCCCCTCAGTACAGGCATCGCAGGAAGACCTCTGGGTGGAGGGACCACTCCCCTCATTAACAGGCATAGGCAACGGCAGGAAGACCTCTGGGTGGAGAGACACTCCCCCTCAGTACAGGCATAGGCAACGCAGGAAGACCTCTGGGTGGAGAGACCACTCCCCCTCAGTACAGGCATAGGCAACGCAGGAAGACTCTGGGGTGGAGAGACCACTCCCCTCAGGACAGGCAATCGGCAACTTAGTAAGACCTCTGGGTGGGAGAGACCACTCCCCTCAGTCAGGCATGGGCACTTTGTAAGACCTCTGGTGGAGAGACCACTCCCCTCAGTACAGGCATCGGCATCGCAGGAAGACCTCTGGTGGAGGACTACTCCCCTCAGTACAGGCATGGCAACGCAGGAAGACTCTGGGTGGAGAGACCACTCCCCCAGTACAGGCATCGGCAACGCAGGAAGACCTCTGAGGCGGAGAGACCACTCCCCCTCAGTACAGGCATGGGCAACTTAGTAAGACCTCTGGGTGGAGAGACCACTCCCCTCAGTACAAGGCATCGGCATCGCAGGAAGACCTCTGGGTGGAGAGACCACTCCCCTCAGTACAGGCATGGGCAACGCAGGATGACCTCTGGGTGAAACACCACTCCCCCAGTACAGGCGATGGGCAACTTAGTAAGACCTCTGGTGGAGAGACCACTCCCCTCAGTACAGGCATCGGCAACGCAGGAAGACCTCTGGGTGGAGAGACCACTCCCTCAGTACAGGTATCGGCAACGAAGGAAGACCTCTGGGTGGAGAGACCACTCCCCTCAGTACAGGCATGGGCAACTTAGTAAGACCTCGGGTGGAGAGACCACTCCCCTCAGTACAGGCATCGGCAACGCAGGAAGACCTCTGGGTGGAGAGACCACTCCCCTCAGTACAGGCATCGGCAACGCAGGAAGACCTCTGGGTGGAGAGACCACTCCCCCTCAGTACAGGCATCGGCAACGCAGGAAGACCTCTGGGTGGAGAGACCACTCCCCCTCAGTACAGGCATAGGCAACGCAGGAAGACCTCTGGGTGGAGGAGACCACTCCCCTCAGGACAGGCATGGGCAACTTAGTAAGACCTCTGGGTGGAGAGACCACTCCCCCTCAGTACAGGCATGGGCAACTTAGTAAGACCTCTGGGTGGAGAGACCACTCCCCTCAGTACAGGCATCGGCATCGCAGGAAGACCTCTGGGTGGAGGGACCACTCCCCTCAGTACAGGCATGGCAACGCAGGAAGACCTCTGGGTGGAGAGACCACTCCCCCAGTACAGGCATCGCAACGCAGGAAGACCTCTGGGCGGAGAGACCACTCCCCCTCAGTACAGGCATGGGCAACGCAGGAAGACCTCTGGGTGGAGAGACCACTCCCCTCAGTACAGGCATGGGCAACGCAGGAAGACCTCTGGGTGGAGAGACCACTCCCCTCAGTACAGGCATGGGCAACGCAGGAAGACCTCTGGGTGGAAACACCACTCCCCTCAGTACAGGCATGGGCAACTTAGTAAGACCTCTGGGTGGAGAGACCACTCCCCTCAGTACAGGCATGGGCAACTTAGTAAGACCTCTGGGTGGAGAGACCACTCCCCTCAGTACAGGCATCGGCAACTTAGTAAGACCTCTGGGTGGAGAGACCACTCCCCCTCAGTACAGGCATGGGCAACTTAGTAAGACCTCTGGGTGGAGAGACCACTCCCCTCAGTACAGGTATCGGCAACGCAGGAAGACCTCTGGGTGGAGAGACCACTCCCCCTCAGTACAGGTATCGGCATCGCAGGAAGACCTCTGGGTGGAGACCACTCCCCCTCAGTACAGGCATGGGCAACTTAGGAAGACCTCTGGGTGGAGAGACCACTCCCCTCAGTACAGGTATCGGCAACGCAGGAAGACCTCTGGGTGGAGAGACCACTCCCCCTCAGTACAGGCATCGGCAACGCAGGAAGACCTCTGGGTGGAGAGACCACTCCCCTCAGTACAGGCATGGGCAACTTAGTAAGACCTCTGGGTGGAGAGACCACTCCCCCTCAGTACAGGCATGGGCAACTTAGTAAGACCTCTGGGTGGAGAGACCACTCCCCTCAGTACAGGCATCGGCGACGCAGGAAGACCTCTGAGTGGAAACACCACTCCCCTCAGTACAGGCATCGGCATCGCAGGAAGACCTCTGGGTGGAGAGACCACTCCCCTCAGTACAGGCATCGGCAACGCAGGAAGACCTCTGGGTGGAGAGACCACTCCCCTCAGTACAGGCATCGGCAACGCAGGCAGACCTCTGGGTGGAGAGACCACTCCCCTCAGTACAGCCATCGGCAACGCAGGCAGACCTCTGGGTGGAGAGACCACTCCCCTCAGTACAGGCATCGGCAACGCAGGAAGACCTCTGGGTGGAGAGACCACTCCCCTCAGTACAGGCATCGGCAACGCAGGAAGACCTTGGTGGGTGGAGAGACCACTCCCCCTCAGTACAGGCATCGGCAACGCAGGCAGACCTCTGGGTGGAGAGACCACTCCCCTCAGTACAGGCATCGGCAACGCAGGAAGACCTCTTGCCAATTTCCACTCCCAAGTTTTAGATAGCAGAGAGTTGGAATGTTTTTCTCCACCCAGTAGAGGATCAAACATGCTTCTTTCATGGATGCCCAACTTCTGTTACCTCTTCTTGGTGGTTTAGGCCTCAGCCATGACATTGTCCAACTTTACCCTGACCTAAGAGTCCAGTGTAGGAGAGTCCGTTTTATGGCTGACTGGGGTTCCTATGGTGACATGGTCGGGTGCTTGAATGGGGTTCCTATGGTGACAGGATGTGGTCTATATGGTGATCTGGTTAGATGCGGTCTCTATTGATTGATTGATTGATTTATTGTATTTGTAATGCGCCAAATACTGACCCGTCAGGGAAGCGTCTAAGCGCAGAAGACATACCTGTAAATAGATAAATCAAGTCAGGGAAAGAAAATAGAAGGAAAAGAAAAAAGGAGAGCACAAAAAAGCAAACTACCAAGGAACAACAGGGAAAACTAACGTGACTCAGCCTGCTTTTCCCTCAAAAAACCAAGTTTTTATCCTTTTACGAAAGGCCATAATGGAGGGGAGAGACCGGATAGAAACAGGGAGACTATTCCATAGGGCCGTTGCTCTCACAGAAAAGCGTCTACCCCCGAAGGTAAGCAGGCGAGCAGATGGACAAGTGACGAGACCAGCTGTAAGTGATCTAAGTCCTCGTGCAGGGGTGTATCGCGTTATCAAGGAATTCATTAGGTATTGTGGGCCCGTCCCATGATAAGCGCGATAGGCGAGACAGAGAGCCTTAAACTCAATGCGATCTACCACAGTGAGCCAGTGCAGTGATCGCAGGGTAGTATGGGTAGGTGCCAGGATGTGGTCTTGTTGGTGAGAAGGAGAAAAAGTTGGCTGGGAGAGCGGGAGTGGTTCTATAAAGTATGCATGAGTAAATATATGAGGCACTGGTGGGGTGGCCACCGCAGAGGAAGGCACTGGTGGGGTGGCCACCGCAGAGGAAGGCACTGGTGGGGTGGCCACCGCAGAGGAAGGCACTGGTGGGGTGGCCACCGCAGAGGAAGGCACTGGTGGGGTGGCCACCGCAGAGCAAGGCACTGGCGAGGTGGCCACCGCGGAGCAAGGCACTGGCGGGGTGGCCACCGCAGAGGAAGGCACTGGCGGGGTGGCCACCGCAGAGGAAGGCACTGGCGGGGTGGCCACCGCAGAGGAAGGCACTGGTGGGGTGGCCACCGCAGAGGAAGGCACTGGTGGGGTGGCCACCGCAGAGGAAGGCACTGGTGGGGTGGCCACCGCAGAGGAAGGCACTGGTGGGGTGGCCACCGCAGAGGAAGGCACTGGTGGGGTGGCCACCGCAGAGGAAGGCACTGGTGGGGTGGCCACCGCAGAGGAAGGCACTGGTGGGGTGGCCACCGCAGAGGAAGGCACAGGTGAGGTGGCCACCGCAGAGGAAGGCACAGGTGAGGTGGACACCGCGGAGGAAGGCACAGGTGAGGTGGCCACCGCGGAGGAAGGCACTGGTGAGGTGGCCACCACGGAGGAAGGCACTGGTGAGGTGGCCACCACGGAGGAAGGCACTGGTGGGGTTGGCCACCGCGGAGGAAGGCACTGGCGAGGTGGCCACCGCAGAGGAAGGCACAGGTGAGGTGGCCACCGCGGAGGAAGGCACTGGCGAGGTGGCCACCGCGGAGGAAGGCACTGGTGGGGTGGCCACCGCGGAGGAAGGCACAGGTGAGGTGGCCACCACGGAGGAAGGCACTGGTGAGGTGGCCACCATGAAGAAGACACGGAGGATAAATAAAACTCTTTATTGTTTACATGCCACTGCTACATAAATCACCATTATCATCATGTAACAGCCAAATAGAACTGACCTACAGGCATTCCCCTCCCCCTACAGAACATGGAACCGGTGCCAACTTCTGGGGCTCACGAGGCGCTGAAATGTCGGACTCTTTCACTGGGGTCCTTGTCGCTGGACTCGCTCTGACGTCGCACCCGCTCCCTGGTCAAAAAATTCAGAAGGTCGATGGCGGTCACCACCCCAAAAACCATCTGCTTCTTGCTGGAGGAACCGTCATTGTGATCTGCTAGGAGGAGAGAGACATGAGAATCACAGAAGAGTCACAAGAGTTTCCGCAAGAGAGTCCCAGCATCAAACATCTGAGGAGCCCTCATGTATGGACCCTCAACAGAGCCAGAATGGGACCAACTGTTCCCCAGACTGCCATCTTTCTGCCACCACCCCTCCCCCTATCCTATAGACGTGTAAGCTCTTCTACCTTCTCTATCCTCCTTATACCCCAATAGAGTGTAAGCTCTTCTACCTTCTCTATCCTCCTTATACCCCAATAGAGTGTAAGCTCTTCTACCTTCTCTATCCTCATACCGTGCAGTACAGATGTGGTATGGACATGGTGCAGTTGATGAATCTGACATTGAAGACCTCCAGGTTGTGTAATCAGATCACACCAATGCAGCCCCCCCCCCCCCAAAAAAAATACTCACGGAGGAGCCTCCAGGGGACTTGAGACAGGTAGAGCCGATTGGCTGGCTGTCTCCCAAACCCCTTCTGCTACCCATGGAAATCCATGTGGCGACCAGGCGGCTTTCCTATGTTTGGGGTCCCCAGACAGTCAGCAGCCCCTCCCCACCAATATTGAAGGTCGCCTAGCGAGTGACCTTCAATATGGAGGACGGGTCTCGCTACTTCAGGGAAGACACCCAACCACACTTCGTTCATGGTTGCACCAGGACAGGTGTGCTTGCAAAGCTCCACCCCTTTTCCTGACAGTATGGACACCAACTGGAGGAGGATGAAATGTTATCTCCACCAACGGGAGGCGGGGCAGATGTATGTGGTCACCCATACCTAACAAAGTCGGGAAAGAAGAAAGAAGAGGAGGAGAGCCCGAGTCGGGTGGGGGGAGGAGGAGCCCAGAGGAGGGAGAGCCCGGAGTCATGGGGGGGGGGGGGGGGTTGGAAAGGTGTAGATCAGACAGAAGACAGAAAATACTTACACTGGATTTGCTCGTGGACCACCAATGCAAAGTGATCCGTCTCCAGGATTCGGGAAAGTTTCCCCAGATTGTCATCAAGATGGACCTGAAAGAGAATTCATTATCGTCATCCCGAACCTTCTCCAGAATTTTATGTTTTACCAGACTGACCCAACATCATAATTTATATAGATTACCACGTGTGAGAAAGGGACCCCACAGGAAAATCTGTATATTGCCCATCCCCCCACAGGAAAATAAAGGAATTGTGTTTGTGGATTTGATTAAAAAAAAGAAGAACGACAAAAGTAAATTCTGTATTCTTCTCCATAACCATCAGGCAGGTGGCTTTTATGGTGAGATCAGAGCTCCGCAGTGGCAGAGATTAGGGCTGGCCAGGGCCATTGGATGGCTCTGTGGGGGCAAGATAAAATGATGACCAGATAATCTCTGCAAGGGCCGGGTTATAGGATGATGGAGATAAGAGCTCTGCAGAGGCCAGATGATATGATGGCGGAGAACAGGGCTCCACAGGTGAGACGAGGGCTCTGAAGGAGCCAGGCCAACCTGAGGGCTCTGTCTGGGCTGGGTCATATGGCAAGATGACAAAAGTTACGGGGACACCTGTTCAAGGGACAACCCCTCATAGTGGGAGATTTTTACCAATTTGGTCTCAAAATACCAACCAAACCGTCCCCTCTGCTCCTTCAAAGACCACCTGCTTTCCAGCCTTGCCCTTGGCTCCTCCTCCTATGTTCACCCCCTGGATTTCTCCAAAGCCTCTCCCATCCTCTGGAACGTCCTACCCCAATCTGTCCAGAGCTTCTCTCATCCACTGGAACCATCTACCACAATCTGTCCAGAGCTTCTTCCCTCCCATCTTTGGAACCCTCTACCCCAATCTGTCAGAGCTTCTCTCATCCACTGGAACCCTCTACCACAATCTGTCCAGAGCTTCTTCCCTTCCCATCTTTTGGAAACCCTCTACCCCAATCTGTCCAGAGCTTCTCTCATCCACTGGAACCATCTACCACCAATCTGTCCAGAGCTTCTTCCCTCCCATCTTTTTGGAACCTCTACCCCAATCTGTCAGAGCTTCTTCATCCACTGGAACCCCTCTACCACAATCTGTCCAGAGCTTCTTCCCTCCCATCTTTTGGAACCCTCTACCACAATCTGTCCAGAGCTTCTCTCATCCACTGGAACCCTCTACCACAATCTGTCCAGAGCTTCTTCCCTCCCATCTTTTGGAACCCTCTACCCCAATCTGTCCAGAGCTTCTCTCATCCACTGGAACCATCTACCACAATCTGTCCAGAGCTTCTTCCCTCCCATCTTTTGGAACCCTCTACCGCAATCGGTCTAGAGATTCTCCCATGTTCTGGAACCCTCTACCACAATCTGTCCATTTCCTCTTCTGGCCACCTTTAGGTTACCTCTGAAAACGCACACGGCCACCTACAGATGGATTGGACATTGGCAGAATAATTGTGGTGAGCCGGTATAACCCCTCAACCACCCAGCATGCCTCAGTTTTATGATCACAAAACACAGAGTAGCAGCACCCAAATCACTTGACTCCCATTTTATTTCTTGTCCATTGAGGGACACGGGAATTCAGATACAGTTTGGATGTCCAGAAACCGTGCAACTGAGGGGTGAGGCAACATGCCAACCAATAATTAACAAGCCCACTAGGAGAACTGAGGAGTGCTGCAGCTTTAGGGGGGGGGAGGAGGGGGGTCACCTGAGGAAACAATGCCTGAATCTGAAATGGCTGGAGCCCTGAATTAAATAGGGGAACCTTCCAACGCATCCAAGAGAAGGCAAAGTGCATCTACCTGATGTTCCAGACCAGGATGGAGAAGGTCACCCCAAGAGAAGAAGATTGACCACACATGGAAGAGAATACCAAACCTGAGCCAGCAAGAAGTTGATCAACCAGAACCCACTGAAAATAGGAAGGAACAATAGATTCCCAAACAGGGAAGAAGATCCCACAAAGGAGTGTGCAAAAAAAATAAAACAGGCCCAGGCAAGACGTACCAAGTGGTCGTGTTCCAAAATGCATAGAATATAACATTAGTCAGACCACATCCCTGATACAAGATATAGAGATCCACCGAGGAGTGCGTTTCTCGGTTGGACTTTGAATTGGAATGACTAAATGACTTGGTGGCAAAGTTACGGCCCAAAAAGGTTGAAATAAAACACAATTTATTAGAGGAAAAATCGAGAGGAGTACATGAATGAACGGCTATTCTCAACATCTGAAAACGCATCGGATGAATGAGAAAAAGCATCGGCAATAACAAATAAGGAAGGACAGTAAGATGCAGGACCCAATTGTGTCTATAGGAGGAGACGGGAAACCCAACGTTTCGAGGCTTGTTTGGTTTGTAGAACCTTCTTCAGGGGGGAATATTGAACTTATAACGACCGCCGTATCATTCCACATATATGTAAATGTTCGATGGACATTTAAGATCCGATCGTTTAACCCCTTCCCGACCTCCTCATGTAGATATACGTCAGCAGAATGGCACGGACAGGCACATGTACGTACCGGTACGTCCTCTGCTAGACGTGGGTGGGGGGTCCGATCGGGACCCCCCCCCCCCCCCCGGTACACGCGGAGGTTCGGGTCCGCTCTGGGGAGCGATCCGGGACGACGGCGCGGCTATTCGTTTATAGCCGCTCCGTCGCAATCGCTCCCCGGAGCTGAAGCACGGGGAGAGCCGTATGTAAACACGGCTTCCCCGTGCTTCACTGTGGTGGCGCATCGATCGAGTGATCCCTTTTATAGGGAAGACTCGATCGATGTTGTCAATCCTACAGCCACACCCCCCTACACTAGTAAACACACAAAGTGAACACTAAATGTTACAGCGCCCCCTGTGGTTAACTCCCAAACTGCAACTGTCATTTTCACAATAAACAATGCAATTTAAATGCATTTTTTGCTGTGAAAATGACAACGGTCCCAAAAATGTGTCAAAATTGTCCGATGTGTCCGCCATAATGTCGCAGTCACGAAAAAAATCGCTGATCGCCGCCATTAGTAGTAAAAAAAAAAAAAAAAAAAAAAAAATGCAATAAAACTATCCCCTATTTTGTAAACGCTATAAATTATGCGCAAACCAACCGATAAACGATTATTGCGATTTTTTTTACCAAAAATAGGTAGAAGAATACGTATCGGCCTAAACTGAGGAAAAAAAATGTTTTTATATATGTTTTTGGGGGATATTTATTATAGCAAAAAGTAAAAAATATTGCATTTTTTTCAAAATTGTCGCTCTATTTTTGTTTATAGCGCAAAAAATAAAAACCGCAGAGGTGATCAAATACCACCAAAAGAAAGCTCTATGTGTGGGAAAAAAAAGGACGCCAATTTTGTTTGGGAGCCACGTCGCACAACCGCGCAATTGTCTGTTAAAGCGACGCAGTCCCGAACTGTAAAAACCCCTTGGGTCTTTAGGCAGCAATATGGTCCGGGGCTTAAGTGGTTAAAAAGACCTCAAGATTCCGGGTATATTAACAACCTGAACCAAATTCTTTGCCTCAGCGTGGGATCTGAAGGGGGCAGTCAGCCCAACCAAGAACTTAACCAAACCAGTCAGATGCGGTTATCACAAAGGGCGTAAAAACCGGGCACCGTACCCCCCAAATAGACAGAACTGGGTCCTGCATTTTTACGTTAATTCCTTATTTGTTATTATTTGTTTTTTTGCCAATGCTTTTTCTCATCCCGATGCGTTTCAGATGTTGAAAATAGCCGTTCATTCATGTACTCATCTAGATTTTTCTCGAATAAATTATGTTTATTTGAACCTTTTTTGGTCCGTACTTTGCCACCAAGTCATTTAGTCATTCCAATTCAAAGTCCCAACCGAGGAAACGCACTCTTCGAGGTGTATCTATATAAGTGGTCTACATTGGAAGGCCTGACATCATTCACCCCAGCAGTGAACACCGTTACTGAAGGAGGTGGCCTAGCCAGCAACCAATCTCACTAGACAAGGTACAGAAAAGGATGTATGGTGGAAATAGTCCAAGAGGGAGTAAAAGACGACCCTAAAAAAACACTAAAAAAAACTCAGGGGTTTGATCGTAGAGTCAACATGACAGAAGAAGGGAATTCAAGAAAGGCATCACCACAAGGGTGGGCAGATACAAAGTTAGGTCTGAGTCTCAGCATTAGACTGGTGGGAAGGGGTCCAACAAAACAAAACATCTGACACTGGTACCTTCAGCAGAATGCGGCCGAGCCTGCCTACTCCTGACCACAGTTATGAGTTGAGAAATCTCCCGATGCTACCAGGTCAGGAGAAGCATCAACAGCCATAGGGCAAGGAATGAGAATCTTAGCTGAAGTGATGAGAACATGTACATGATTAAAGATGGGGCAAGGGACGGTAGCCGAAGGAACTTTCCCAGGAGGCTGTTGATTTTCATAGGAAGAGGCCCCACAAAGTCGTTTAGATCAGTGGTCATCAACCCTGTCCTGCAGGGCCCACTAACAGGCCAGGTTTTATGTATTACCTTGGGGAGATGCAGTCTAGAATACTGCAATCACTGAGGAGCAAATGATATCAGCTGTGATGTATTTCAGTTATCTTGCAAACCTGGCCTGTTAGTGGGCCCTGCAGGACAAGGTAGATGTGCTCTGTCCACAACAGAGTACCCGCTGACAATCCATGGGGGCACAGGGCCCTCCAGAGATGGACTCTACCTGCTGGAACCAGGTGTGCAAGCCTTCTCTTTGGTGCAGACGCTGTCGGTTGAGGAGAGACGAGGTCTTTTTGATCAAGAGCTGCAAGTGCATCATCCAATGCAGGGGTCAAACACATAGGTGGTGTCTGACGAACCAGGAAACTTGGGGTGGGATTTCCAGATGTAGAGGGAATGATCCGTTTAGAGAAACAACCCTAGGCGGCTGAAGGATTACAGAAGGACCAGCTGCTAGCAACCCGAAACTGCAACCAAAAGAAAGGGACCTGAAAAGAGTTGGGGGGGGGGGGGGGGGGGGGGGGGGAGACCACTCTGAGGGTGTTCAACAACCAACAATCCCTTGATGGACAAAAGACAAACTCTCTTCCCAATGGTACACAAGGTGTGGGCATTTCGAAGGAGAGCTTAACCTGGCCTTCCCACCCCTCTGGTATCACTTGGTGTAAATGGAATATTCGGAGGTGTTGCGTGTACATGCAGCTCCAATGACATAAATCCAGAAGAGGAACGAGGAAGACAACCATCTCATAATATACAGAATAGATACATTCGTTTACATTTCTCCACCTTCGTACTTCTCTCTCTCTTTGCCTTACCTGTGTGAACTGCTTGTAGATGACTTTGGTGACCGGATCGGATGGTTTCACCTTTCCAGCCAGCACAGAGGACAACATGTTTCCCAGCGTTACCATCCCGAGGACCAGCCTGCGGACATACAACTACCAGTCAGGAAGGGGGGGGGACAGAGGAAGCCAGGAAAAGACAAACATCGCTATGATATATGGTGCAAATCAGGCAGCAGTGAGCTGGATATACAAACCAATCCATCAGGAATGGGCTCACCTGCTGGTGGCGCTGTGGCTCCCAAACCTATAGGCTGTGTCCACCAGCGGGTGTCTCTCAGCAGCCAAAAGTTCATAGAAAAGCCGTCATCCCCTGATGCTTGTTGCTGGAGGAGTATTTAGTCTTTCCTGTGCCACTTACCCTTGCCTTGGTATTTTGCCCATGTGCCTATGACCTGCGGAACGTGCGCCTGCATCCTGCTTCTGTTCCTGATCCCTCGCCCACCTGCGGAACGTGCACCTGCATCCTGCTTCTGTTCCTGATCCCTCGCCCACCTGCGGAACGTGCACCTGTATCCTGCTTCTGTTCCTGATCCCTCGCCCACCTGCGGAACGTGCACCTGTATCCTGCTTCTGTTCCTGATCCCTCACCCACCTGTGGAACGTGCACCTGTATCCTGCTTCTGTTCCTGATCCCTCGCCCACCTGCGGAACGTGCACCTGTATCCTGCTTCTGTTCCTGATCCCTCACCCACCTGCGGAACATGCACCTGTATCCTGCTTCTGTTCCTGATCCCTCGCCCACCTGCGGAACGTGCACCTGCATCCTGCTTCTGTTCCTGATCCCTCGGCCACCTGCTTGCTCCTTCTGCCTGACCTTCAGTGTAGGACCCTGGCTCCGATACCGACTACTCTTCTGAAGGCCTGTACACACGATCGGATATTCCTGACAACAATGATCCGATGGACGTGCTTTGTCGGATAATGCAACCCTTTGTGCGCTCCGGACAATTGTCGCAATTTCCGACAACAAATGTTGGATTGGTCCTGCTCTCAAATTTTTCCACAATGTGTTCCGTCAGATTATTATCTGATCGTGTGTACGCAAATTGGTTTGCACAAAAGTTATAGCGTCTACAGAATAGGGGATAGTTTTATGGCATTTTTATCAATATTTTTTTTTTTACTTGTAATGGCGGCGATCTGTGATTTATATTGGGACCGTGACATTGTGGCGGACACTTGACACATTTTTGGGACCATTGACAATTTTACAGCGATTAGCGCTATAAAAAATGCAATGATTACTATAAAAATGTCACTGGCAGGGAAGGTGTTAACACTAAGGGGCTATCAAGGGGTTAATTGTGTTCCCTCTGCATGTTCCAACTGAAGAGGTATTAGGACTGACTAGGGGAAATGACAGATCGCCGTTCATACAAAGCGGATCATTTACACACACAGATCCTGGTTCTCGCTCTGTCACGAGTGATCGCGGGTGCCGGGGGGCGCACCCCTAGTGGCCACAGGGCGACGCAACATCGTTTCGCCCGAGCCATGTTGCGGCGGCTGGTCAGCAAGTGGCCAAGCTTCGCTGGTTTAGGTTCTTGGTTTACTTTTGTTATATTGATGTTTTTCTGGAATTGTTCCTTAACCCCTTCAATACCGGCCCATTGTAATATGACGTCCACAGAGGGGATCTCCCATCCTGGGTGGGCGTCATATGACGTCCACAGAGGGGGATCTCCCATCCTGGGTGGACGTCATATGACGTCCACAGAGGGGATCTCCCATCCTGGGTGGGCGTCATATGACGTCCACAGAGGGGATCTCCCATCCTGGGTGGGCGTCATATGACGTCCACAGAGGGGATCTCCCATCGTGGGTGGACGTCATATGACGTCCACAGAGGGGATCTCCCATCCTGGGTGGGCGTCATATGACGTCCACAGAGGGGATCTCCCATCCTGGGTGGGCGTCATATGACGTCCACAGAGGGGATCTCCCATCCTGGGTGGGCGTCATATGACGTCCACAGAGGGGATCTCCCATCCAGGGTGGGCGTCATATGACGTCCACAGAGGGGACCTCCCATCCAGGGTGGGCGTCATATGACGTCCACAGAGGGGACCTCCCATCCTGGGTGGGCGTCATATGACGTCCACAGAGGGGATCTCCCATCCTGGGTGGGCGTCATATGACGTCCACAGAGGGGATCTCCCATCCTGGGTGGGGCGTCATATGACGTCCACAGAGGGGATCTCCCATCCTGGGTGGGCGTCATATGACGTCCACAGAGGGGATCTCCCATCCTGGGTGGGCGTCATATGACGTCCACAGAGGGGATCTCCATCCTGGGTGGGCGTCATATGACGTCCACAGAGGGGATCTCCCATCCTGGGTGGACGTCATA
The DNA here is from genome assembly GCF_905171775.1 of Rana temporaria. Lineage (NCBI taxonomy): Eukaryota > Metazoa > Chordata > Amphibia > Anura > Ranidae > Rana > Rana temporaria. The sequence goes on along the minus strand of NW_024404420.1, from coordinate 53,154 downwards.
TGACGCCCACAGAGGGGATCTCCCATCCTGGGTGGGCCGTCATATGACGTCCACAGAGGGGACCTCCCATCCTGGGTGGGCGTCATATGACGTCCACAGAGGGGATCTCCCATCCTGGGTGGGCGTCATATGACGTCCACAGAGGGGATCTCCCATCCTGGGTGGGCGGCATATGACGTCCACAGAGGGATCTCCCATCCTGGGTGGGCGTCATATGACGTCCACAGAGGGATCTCCCATCCTGGGTGGACGTCATATGACGTCCACAGAGGGGATCTCCCATCCTGGGTGGGCGTCATATGACGTCCACAGAGGGGATCTCCCATCCTGGGTGGGCGTCATATGACGTCCACAGAGGGGATCTCCCATCCTGGTGGGCGTCATATGACGTCCACAGAGGGGATCTCCCATCCTGGGTGGGCGTCATATGACGTCCACAGAGGGGATCTCCCATCCTGGGTGGGCGTCATATGACGTCCACAGAGGGGATCTCCCATCCTGGGTGGGCGTCATATGACGTCCACAGAGGGGATCTCCCATCCTGGGTGGCGTCATATGACGTCCACAGAGGGGATCTCCCATCCTGGGTGGGCGTCATATGACGTCCACAGAGGGGATCTCCCATCCTGGGTGGGCGTCATATGACGTCACAGAGGGGATCTCCCATCCTGGGTGGGCGTCATATGACGTCCACAGAGGGGATCTCCCATCCTGGGTGGGCGTCATATGACGTCCACAGAGGGGATCTCCCATCCTGGGTGGGCGTCATATGACGTCCACAGAGGGGATCTCCCATCCTGGGTGGGCGTCATATGACGTCCACAGAGAGGATCTCCCATCCAGGGTGGGCGTCATATGACGTCCACAGAGGGGGATCTCCCATCCTGGGTGGGCGTCATATGACGTCCACAGAGGGGATCTCCCATCCTGGGTGGGCGTCATATGACGTCCTGGGCTTTGTGGGGGGATATCTGAATGATGGGTGGAGCTAGAGGCGTCATTCAGATATCCTTCTCTTCTGCTGGCGATTCTGCGCAACATAAGAACGATCATAGCGGCGGTTCCACCGCTTGATCGTTCTTCCCGCCGCCATCCGGTGCTTCTCCGGGCTCTCCCGTGCCATCGGGGGCCCGGAGAACGAATCGTCCGGCGCTGGCAGGAAGCATAGAGATGACTGGTGACCAGATGGTCACCCGTCATCCCTATGACCGTCGGAGGACCCGGGCGCGATGCGATGACGTCACGCCCCGGTCCCCGTATGTAAACAAAGCCGCGATTGTGGCTGCTAAGCAACAGTAATCATGAGATCGGTGACATTTTTTTCACCAATCCCATTCTTTCCAGCCTGGAGGAGAGATGTGGGGGGAGGGGGAGGTCTTATAGACCCCGCCTCTCTCCATAAAGAGGACCTGTCACACACATTTCCTTCTACAAGGGATTTTTACATTCCTTGTGTAATAGGAATAAAAGTCATAAAAAAATAATAATAAAAAAAAATTAAAAACGCCCCTGTCCCCGGTAGCTCACGCGCAGAAGCGAACGCGCACACACAAGTCCCGCCGACATATGTAAACGCTGTTTAAACCACATGTGAGGTATCGCCGCGTGCGTTAGAGCGAAAGCAACAATTCTCGCACTAGACCTCCTCTGTAAATCTAAACTGGTAACCTGTAAAACATTTCAAAGCGTCGCCTGTGGAGATTTTTAAGTACCGAAGTTTGGCGCCATTCCATGAGTGTGCGCAATTTTAAAGCGTGACATGTTGGGTATCTATTTACTCGGTGTAACATCATCTTTCATATTTTACAATAAAATTGGGCTAACTTTACTGTTTTGTTATTTTTTTAATTCATGAAACAATTTTTTTCCAAAAAAAAAAAAAAGGCCTGAAGGAGAAGTGCCAGAATAGGCCCGGTATTGAGGTGTGTAAAAAAGCCCGGTATTGAAGGGGTTAATGAACCACACTCTTCTATACATCACATTTCTGGTCACACCCGTTTCCCAGCACTTGGTATGCTTGACACTCCATCAATACAGGTCTGACCTCACGGGTCTCTGACCCCACACGTCTCTGACCCCACCACACGTCTCTGACCCCACCACACGTCTCTGACCCCACCACACGTCTCTGACCCCACACGTCTCTGACCCCACACGTCTCTCTGACCCCACCACACGTCTCTCTGACCCCACACGTCTCTGACCCCACACGTCTCTCTGACCTCACGTCTCTCTGACCCCACACGTCTCTGACCCCACACGTCTCTGACCCCACACGTCTCTGACCCCACACGTCTCTGACCCCACACGTCTCTCTGAACCCCACACGTCTCTCTGACCTCACACGTCTCTCTGAACCCCACACGTCTCTCTGACCCCCACACGTCTCTCTGACCCCACACGTCTCTCTGAACCCCACACGTCTCTCTGAACCCCACACGTCTCTGACCCCACACGTCTCTCTGAACCCCACACGTCTCTCTGACCCCACACGTGTCTCTGACCTCCACACGCCTCTGAACCCCACACGTCTCTCTGAACCCCACACGTCTCTGACCCCACACGTCTCTGACCCCACACGTCTCTCTGACCCCACCACACGTCTCTCTGACCCCACCACACGTCTCTGACCCCACACGTCTCTCTGACCTCACACGTCTCTCTGACCCCACACGTCTCTCTGACCCCACCACACGTCTCTCTGACCCCACCACACGTCTCTCTGACCCCACCACACGTCTCTCTGACCCCACCACACGTCTCTCTGACCCCACCACACGTCTCTCTGACCCCACCACACGTCTCTGACCCCACACGTCTCTCTGACCTCCACACGTCTCTCTGACCCCACGCGTCTCTCTGAACCCACGCGTCTCTCTGAACCCACGCGTCTCTCTGAACCCACACGTCTCTGACCCCACACGTCTCTGACCCCACACGTCTCTGACCCAACACGTCTCTGACCTCACACGTCTCTCTGACCTCACACGTCTCTCTGACCTCACATGTCTCTCTGAACCCCACACGCCTCTGACCCCACACGTCTCTGACCCCACACGTCTCTCTGACCTCACACGTCTCTCTGACCCCACACGTCTCTCTGACCCCACACGTCTCTCTGACCCCACACGTCTCTCTGACCCCACACGTCTCTCTGACCCCACACGTCTCTCTGACCCCACACGTCTCTCTGACCCCACACGTCTCTCTGACCCCACACGCCTCTGACCCCACACGCCTCTGACCCCACACGCCTCTGACCCCACACGCCTCTGACCCCACACGTCTCTCTGACCCCACACGCCTCTCTGACCTCACACGTCTCTCTGACCCCACACGCCTCTGACCCCACACGTCTCTCTGACCCCACACGTCTCTCTGACCCCACACGTCTCTCTGACCTCCAATTCTAGTTGTTGGATTGGAAAGTACAAAGAGTGCTTATTGGAGGAGAGTTCCCAGACCCCCCCCCCAGATGAAGACAGCAATGGGATCCTCACCCGGACTCGGACACGATGGGGACTTGGTCAAAGCCTTTCTCTCGAAGGAGCTGGATGGTCTGATTGCAGTTGACTGTTGGAAGGACGGTCAGTGGGGCAGAAAGAGACAAAGAAGAGACCTTGACGTTCCACCACCTGAAGGAGAAGACAAATCAGGAGGAGGAAAAAATAATAAAAACACCTCGGCTCAAACCATCTCCTGACCACTTACCAGGGCTTACTCCCCTCTAGATCATCCACCTTCAGGAACTGCTTCTGGGTCATCCATTTATCACTCAGGAACTTCGTCCTGTGCCGAGAGAGAGAGCGCAAGAGAATGAGAGAGAGCGAGAGAGAGCATGAGAGAATGAGCGAGAGTATGAGAGCAAGAGAGCAAGAGAGCGAGAGAGAGCGAGCGAGAGAATGAGAGCAAGAGAGCGAGAGCATGAGAGCAAGAGCGAGAGCATGAGAGCGAGAGCATGAGAGCGAGAGCATGAGAGCGAGAGCATGAGAGCGAGAGCATGAGAGCAAGAGAGCGAGAGCATGAGAGCAAGAGAGCGAGAGCATGAGAGCAAGAGCGAGAGCATGAGAGAGAGCATGAGCGCAAGAGAGAGAGAGAGAAAGCATGAGAGAGAGCATGAGCGCAAGAGAGAGAGAGAGAAAGCATGAGAGAGAGCGAGAGAGAGAGAGCACAAGAGAGAGCATGAGAGAGAGAGCACGAGAGAGAGAATGAGAGCACGAGAGAGCGCATGAGCGCAAGAGAGAGAGAAAGCATGAGAGAGAGCGAGAGAATGAGTGAGAGTATGAGCGCAAGAGAGAGAGAAAGCACGAGAGAGAGAGAGCACGAGAGAGAGAGCACGAGAGAGAGAGCACGAGAGAGAGAAAGCATGAGAGCGAGAGAGAGCGAGAGAGAAAGCATGAGAGAGAGCACGAGAGAGAGCGCGAGAGCACGAGAGAGAGAGCGAGAGCACGAGAGAGAGAGCGAGAGCACGAGAGAGACAGCGAGAGCACGCGAGAGAGAGCGCAAGAGCACGCGAGAGAGAGCGCAAGAGCACGCGAGAGAGAGCGCAAGAGCACGCGAGAGAGAGCGCAAGAGCACGCGAGAGAGAGCGCAAGAGCACACGAGAGAGCGCAAGAGCACGCGAGAGAGAGCGCAAGAGCACACGAGAGAGCGCAAGAGCACGAGAGAGCGCAAGAGCACGAGAGAGAGAGCGCAAGAGCACGAGAGAGAGAGCGCAAGAGCACGAGAGAGAGAGAGCGCAAGAGCACGAGAGAGAGAGAGCGCAAGAGCACGAGAGAGAGAGCGCAAGAGCACGAGAGAGAGAGCGCAAGAGCACGAGAGAGAGAGAGCACAAGAGCACGAGAGAGAGAGAGCGCAAGAGCACGAGAGAGAGAGCGCAAGAGCACGAGAGAGAGAGCGCAAGAGCACGAGAGAGAGAGAGCACAAGAGCACGAGAGAGAGAGAGCGCAAGAGCACGAGAGAGAGCGCAAGAGCACGAGAGAGAGCGCAAGAGCACGAGAGAGAGCGCAAGAGCACGAGAGAGAGAGAGAGCGCGCAAGAGCACGAGAGCGAGAGCGAGAATGAAAGCGCGAGAACGAGAGAGAGAGCGAGAGGACACGTCATACAATGTCATGTTACAGTTTCCTAATAGGCCGTATCCCATCCATCACATGACCGAGTTGTGTACTCACAGTACAAGGGAGAAGGGGAAGAAGGGGTGAATATGTAGAAAGGGTAACAAGTAGTAAAGTGTCGCACACAATCCCCTCCCAGGAAATACATTTCCGTCTTACATGTAATTGCGCACAGAATCTGGTAGGATGACGACACACCTCTGCCCCTCCTCCAAGTGCTGCGCCGCTTTCAGCGCTGCGCTCATAGCGCTCCCAGAACTGCCCCCTGCAGAGGAAATCCATACACAGCATCGGGTTCATTTCATAAAATACAGGGACCCAGAGAAAACTGACTCCAGATTGGCTGCCATGGGTCCCCCCCCCCCAATCACAGCAATGTGTACTCACCGCACAGCAACCCCTCCTCCCGAATCAGATCCCGAGCTATCGAGAAGGATTCTTTATCATTGGACTTGTACCATTCATCCACCACCTGACAGAAACAGCCAATCAGAAATCGCAAAGGGAGGGGGAGGTAATGCACACCACCAATCCCGACATTAGCCCACACCCCCTCCCCTCCCCCGAGGATCTCACCGATCGGTCCAGCACCGTGGGGATAAAGTCGTATCCAATCCCCTCCACCTCATATCCAGTCTTATCTGTCTGATTGAGCTTCTCCGGCTCGGCCAAGATCGAACCTTCTGGATCCACTCCGATCACCTGAGGAAGGAGGACATGTATGGCGGTCTTAGGACCCAGAGACAGCGACCCCCGCTACATCTCTGCTGCATCCCCCGCTATGCTCCCGAGACCTCCCCAATGTATCCCCGCTATTCTCCCGAGACCTCCCCAATGTATCCCCGCTATGCTCCCGAGACCTCCCCAATGTATCCCCGCTATTCTCCCGAGACCTCCCCAATATATCCCCGCTATTCTCCCGAGACCTCCCCAATGTATCCCCGCTATGCTCCCGAGACCTCCCCAATGTATCCCCGCTATGCTCCCGAGACCTCCCCAATGTATCCCAGCTATGCTCCCGAGACCTCCCCAATATATCCCCGCTATGCTCCCGAGACCTCCCCAATATATCCCCGCTATGCTCCCGAGACCTCCCCAATGTATCCCAGCTATGCTCCCGAGACCTCCCCAATATATCCCTGCTATGCTCCCGAGACCTCCCCAATATATCCCCGCTATGCTCCCGAGACCTCCCCAATGTATCCCCCGCTATGCTCCCGAGACCTCCCCAATGTATCCCCGCTATGCTCCCGAGACCTCCCCAATATATCCCCCGCTATGCTCCCGAGACCTCCCCAATGTATCCCCCGCTATGCTCCCGAGACCTCCCCAATGTATCCCCCGCTATGCTCCCGAGACCTCCCCAATGTATCCCCGCTATGCTCCCGAGACCTCCCCAATACATCCCCCGCTATGCTCCCGAGACCTCCCCAATACATCCCAGCTACCTTCCCGAGACCTCCCCAATACATCCCCGCTATGCTCCCGAGACCTCCCCAATACATCCCAGCTACCTTCCCGAGACCTCCCCAATATATCCCTGGATACGCCCCCATCGTAAATATCGAGTCATATGATATGCAGCTCCTACTACTTCATTACATCACACTCCTTGGAATGAACATTCTTAGTGTGATGTTCAGAGACACCCCCTCCAAAACGAGAGAGAGCCCAGACACACCCCGCCAAGATGAGAGAGCCCAGACACACCCCCTCCAAAACGAGAGAGAGCCCAGACACACCCCGCCAAGATGAGAGAGCCCAGACACACCCCCTCCAAGACGAGAGAGCCCAGACACACCCCCTCCAAGACGAGAGAGCCCAGACACACCCCTTTAAGAAAGGTGTGAGCAGAGAGCCCAGAGACATCCCTCCAAGACAAGTGTGATCAGAGAGCCCAGAGACATCCCTCCAAGACAAGTGTGATCAGAGAGCCCAGAGACATCCCTCCAAGACAAGTGTGAGCAGAGAGCCCAGAGACATCCCTCCAAGACAAGTGTGAGCAGAGAGCCCAGAGACATCCCTCCAAGACAAGTGTGAGCAGAGAGCCCAGAGACATCACTCCAAGACAAGAGAGAGCAGAGAGCCCAGAGACATCCCTCCAAGACAAGTGTGAGCAGAGAGCCCAGAGACATCCCTCCAAGACAAGTGTGAGCAGAGAGCCCAGAGACATCCCTCCAAGACAAGTGTGAGCAGAGAGCCCAGAGACATCACTCCAAGACAAGAGAGAGCAGAGAGCCCAGAGACACCCCTCCAAGACAAGTGAGCAGAGAGCCCAGAGACATCCCTCCAAGACAAGTGTGATCAGAAAGCCCAGAGACATCCCTCCAAGACAAGTGTGAGCAGAGAGACACCCCTCCAAGACAAGTGTGAGCAGAGAGCCCAGAGACATCCCTCCAAGACAAGTGTGATCAGAGAGCCCAGAGACATCCCTCCAAGACAAGTGTGAGCAGAGAGCCCAGAGACATCCCTCCAAGACAAGTGTGAGCAGAGAGCCCAGAGACATCCTTCCAAGACAAGTGTGATCAGAGAGCCCAGAGACGTCCCTCCAAGACAGGTGTGATCAGAAAGCCCAGAGACATTCCTCCAAGACAAGTGTGATCAGAGAGCCCAGAGACATCCCTCCAAGACAAGTGTGAGCAGAGAGCCCAGAGACATCCCTCCAAGACAAGTGTGAGCAGAGAGACATCCCTCCAAGACAAGTGTGATCAGAGAGCCCAGAGACATCCCTCCAAGACAAGTGTGAGCAGAGAGACATCCCTCCAAGACAAGTGTGATCAGAGAGCCCAGAGACATTCCTCCAAGACAAGTGTGAGCAGCGAGCCCAGAGACATCCCTCCAAGACAAGTGTGAGCAGAGAGCCCAGAGACATCACTCCAAGACAAGTGTGAGCAGAGAGCCCAGAGACATCCCTCCAAGACAAGTGTGAGCAGAGAGCCCAGAGACATCCCTCCAAGACAAGTGTGAGCAGAGAGCCCAGAGACATCACTCCAAGACAAGAGAGAGCCCAGACACACACCCTCCAAGACGAGTGCGAGCAGAGAGCCCAGAGACACCCCTCCAAGACAAGTGAGCAGAGAGCCCAGAGACATCCCTCCAAGACAAGTGTGATCAGAAAGCCCAGAGACATCCCTCCAAGACAAGTGTGAGCAGAGAGCCCAGAGACATCCCTCCAAGACAAGTGTGATCAGAGAGCCCAGAGACATCCCTCCAAGACAAGTGTGAGCAGAGAGCCCAGAGACATTCCTCCAAGACAAGTGTGAGCAGAGAGCCCAGAGACATCCCTCCAAGACAAGTGTGAGCAGAGAGCCCAGAGACATCACTCCAAGACAAGAGAGAGCCCAGACACACACCCTCCAAGACGAGTGCGAGCAGAGAGCCCAGAGACACCCCTCCAAGACAAGTGAGCAGAGAGCCCAGAGACATCCCTCCAAGACAAGTGTGATCAGAAAGCCCAGAGACATCCCTCCAAGACAAGTGTGAGCAGAGAGCCCAGAGACATCCCTCCAAGACAAGTGTGATCAGAGAGCCCAGAGACATCCCTCCAAGACAAGTGTGAGCAGAGAGCCCAGAGACATCCCTCCAAGACAAGTGTGAGCAGAGAGCCCAGAGACATCCCTCCAAGACAAGTGTGAGCAGAGAGACACCCCTCCAAGACAAGTGTGATCAGAGAGCCCAGAGACATCCCTCCAAGACAAGTGTGAGCAGAGAGCCCAGAGACATCCCTCCAAGACAAGTGTGAGCAGAGAGCCCAGAGACATCCCTCCAAGACAAGTGTGATCAGAGAGACACCCCTCCAAGACAAGTGTGAGCAGAGAGCCCAGAGACATCCCTCCAAGACAAGTGTGAGCAGAGAGCCCAGAGACATCCCTCCAAGACAAGTGTGATCAGAGAGCCCAGAGACATCCCTCCAAGACAAGTGTGAGCAGAGAGCCTGAGACTTCCCTCCAAGACAAGTGTGATCAGAGAGCCCAGAGACATCCCTCCAAGACAAGTGTGAGCAGAGAGCCCAGAGACATCCCTCCAAGACAAGTGTGAGCAGAGAGCCCAGAGACATCCCTCCAAGACAAGTGTGAGCAGAGAGACACCCCTCCAAGACAAGTGTGAGCAGAGAGCCCAGAGACATCCCTCCAAGACAAGTGTGATCAGAGAGCCCAGAGACATCCCTCCAAGACAAGTGTGAGCAGAGAGCCCAGAGACATCCCTCCAAGACAAGTGTGATCAGAGAGCCCAGAGACACCCCTCCAAGACAAGTGTGAGCAGAGAGCCCAGAGACACCCCTCCAAGACAAGTGAGCAGAGAGCCCAGAGACATCCCTCCATGACAAGTGTGAGCAGAGAGCCCAGAGACATCCCTCCAAGACAAGTGTGAGCAGAGAGCCCAGAGACATCCCTCCAAGACAAGTGTGAGCAGAGAGCCCAGAGACATCCTTCCAAGACAAGTGTGATCAGAGAGCCCAGAGACATCCCTCCCAAGACAAGTGTGAGCAGAGAGCCCAGAGACATCCCTCCAAGACAAGTGTGAGCAGAGAGCCCAGAGACATCCCTCCAAGACAAGTGTGATCAGAGAGCCCAGAGACATTCCTCCAAGACAAGTGTGATCAGAAAGCCCAGAGACATCCCTCCAAGACAAGTGTGAGCAGAGAGCCCAGAGACATCCCTCCAAGACAAGTGTGAGCAGAGAGCCCAGAGACATCCCTCCAAGACAAGTGTGATCAGAGAGCCCAGAGACATCCCTCCCAGACAAGTGTGAGCAGAGAGCCCAGAGACATCCCTCCAAGACAAGTGTGAGCAGAGAGCCCAGAGACATCCCTCCAAGACAAGTGTGATCAGAGAGCCCAGAGACATTCCTCCAAGACAAGTGTGATCAGAAAGCCCAGAGACATCCCTCCAAGACAAGTGTGAGCAGAGAGCCCAGAGACATCCCTCCAAGACAAGTGTGAGCAGAGAGCCCAGAGACATCCCTCCAAGACAAGTGTGAGCAGAGAGCCCAGAGACACCCCTCCAAGACAAGTGTGATCAGAGAGCCCAGAGACACCCCTCCAAGACAAGTGTGATCAGAGAGCCCAGAGACATCCCTCCAAGACAAGTGTGATCAGAGAATCAGGGGACACTACAACAAAAACAGCCAACCATCAGGAAGGGCAGGTAATACACACCAACACTCCCTACATGCCCCTATCTCCTAGAATCTCACCGATTGGTCCACCACTGTGGCGAGTCATATCCATTACCCTCCAACTTTGTATCCAAGACGGAACCTTCTGGATCCACTCCGATCACCTGTGGAAGGATGACATGTATGGCGGCCGGAAGGAAGGTGCGCTGTACGTGACCCAGAGACAGCTACCCCAGATACATCATGCTCTGTCCCCAATAAATCCCCATACGTCATCGAAGCATCCCTCCGATACGTCCCCCGAGGACAACCAACCCCGAGGCGAGGATGAGCAGAGAGCCTGAAAAAGAGATTTTTAATACAGCTTACCTGTAAAATCTTTTTCTTGGAGTACATCACGGGACACAGAGCGGCATTCATTACTATATGGGTTATATGGAGTACCTTCAGGTGTAGACACTGGCAATCTCAAACAGGAAATGCCCCTCCCTATATAACCCCCTCCCATAGGAGGAGTACCTCAGTTTTGTAGCAAGCAGTATGCCTCCCAAAATGGTCCTCAAAAAAGAGGGGTGGGAGCTCTGTGTCCCGTGATGTACTCCAAGAAAAAGATTTTACAGGTAAGCTGTATTAAAAATCTCTTTTTCTTTATCGTACATCACGGGACACAGAGCGGCATTCATTACTATATGGGATGTCCCAAAGCAATGCTTACAATGAGGGGAGGGAGAACATCTCCAAGACAAAAGGATTTAATTTAGAGATATACTCAAATCATAATAAATCCAACTTAGTTGAGAAAAATAAAATTTTTAAATTTAACTCGAACAAGAGGAGCCCCCGGAATCCGAGGGTCTCAAACTGCAGCCTGCAGCACTGCCTGCCCGAAGGCAGTATCAGTATTCCTTCTTACGTCCAACTTGTAGAATTTTGTAAACGTGTGGACAGAAGACCAGGTTGCCGCCTTGCAAACTTGAGCCATAGAGATCTGGTGGTGTGCTGCCCAGGAGGCGCCCATGGCTCTAGTAGAATGAGCCTTTAATGATACTGGAGGAGGCAACCCTTTCAAGCCGTAGGCCTGAGTGATTAATTGCTTAATCCACCTAGAAATGGTGGACTTTGCAGCTGCCTGCCCCTTCTTGGGCCCATCCGGTAGAATGAACAGCACATCTGTCTTCCGGATCTTCTTTGTAGCTTTAAGATAGGCCTTCATGGCCCTGACAATATCCAAGGTATGCAGCAACCCTTCCTTTCTGGAAGTAGGTTTAGGGAAGAAGGATGGTAATACCAAATCCTGGTTCAAATGAAAACTGGATATGACCTTCGGAAGGAAGGAAGGATGAGGGCGGAGAACGACCCTGTCCTTATGAAAAACAAGATATGGTTCCTTACAGGATAAGGCTGCCAGCTCCGAAACTCTTCTTGCGGAAACTATGGCAACCAAAAATACTAACTTCCTTGTCAGTAGAACCAAAGGAATATCAGCCAACGGCTCAAACGGTTGTTTCTGTAAACTTGACAGAACAAGATTTAAATCCCACGGACAAAGCGGGGATTTAACTGGAGGTCTAATACGTAAGACCCCTTGAAGGAAGGTCTTAACCAGCGAGTGGGTGGCCAGCGGCCGCTGAAACCACACTGACAGAGCAGAAATCTGTCCTTTGATTGTGCTTAATGCCAATCCTTTATCCACTCCTAGCTGGAGAAAACTTAATACTCTATCGATGGTAAATTTGCGAGAAAGCCATCGCTTGGACTCACACCAGCCTACATAGGCCTTCCAGACCCTGTAATAAATCACCCTAGAGACCGGTTTCCTGGCTCTGATTAGGGTAGAGATTACTTTCTGAGACAGACCTCTACCCCTGAGAATCAGGGATTCAGCTTCCAGGCCGTCAAATTTAGATGCCGTAAGGCAGGGTGGAGGATCGGACCTTGCGATAGCAGGTCTGGCCGTAGAGGAAGAGTCCACGGGTCTCCCACTACCATCCTTAAGATTAGTGAGTACCATGCTCTTCTGGGCCATGCTGGAGCTACCAGGATGACTGGTATGTGCTCCACCCGGATCCTGCGCAGCAGGCGGGGTAGTAACTGGAGCGGGGGAAACGCATAAAGAAGTTTGAACTGATGCCAAGGGCAAACCAACGCATCGGTTCCGCAGGCCATCGGATCCCTTGAGCGGGACATGAACCTGTCTAGTTTCTTGTTGAGTCTCGATGCCATGATATCCACGTCCGGCACTCCCCATCTTTGGCAGAGTGCTTGAAAGACTAGTGGATGCAGAGACCATTCCCCCGGCCATAGAGTCTGGCGGCTTAAGAAGTCCGCCTGAAAGTTGTCCACTCCTGAATGAATATTGCCGATATGCAGGGCACATGAGCCTCTGCCCATAGAAGAATCAAGCTCACCTCTCTCTGAGTGGCTTGACTCCTGGTTCCCCCTTGGTGATTTATGTATGCCACGGCCGTGGCATTGTCTGATTGAATTCTCACCGGGAACCCCTGCAATTTTGACGTCCAAGCCCTGAGGGCTAGTCGAGCAGCTCTGAGCTCCAAGATGTTGATGGGCAACTGCTTCTCTGGCTTTGCCCAAGTACCTTGGCGAGTGCAACCATCCAAAATTGCTCCCCAGCCCGTCAGGCTGGCGTCTGTGGTCACTATCTTCCAAGCCACTGGGCTGAAAGACCTCCCCTTCAGTAGATTCTGAGGGTCTAACCACCAACACAGACTTTGTCGGACTCTTGATGAGAGCGGCAACGGGATATCCAAGGCCTGTGGCCTTCTGCTCCATGCTGACAGGATGGCTGCCTGTAGGATGCGAGTGTGGCTCTGGGCGTATGGTACCACCTCGAATGTGGCCACCATCTTGCCTAGTAACCTCGTACATAGGCGAATAGTCGGTTCTTTCTTGCTTAGAACCAGTAGGATTAATTCCTTGATGGCTTTTACCTTCCTCAGAGGTAGGAACACTCCTTGTTGTTCTGTGTCTAATCTCATGCCGAGATATTCCAACTGCTTTGTGGGCTGGAAAGCTGACTTTTCTCGATTTAGGACCCAGCCGAACCTCTCGAGGTATTGGACCGTGAGGGCCACTGCTCGCTCCAAGCCGGGAGACGAGTGATCTATGACTAGGAGGTCGTCCAGGTATGCTAGGATCGTGACCCCTTGGATCCTTAGTTTGGCTAGGATTGGAGCTAGGACCTTCGTGAACACCCGGGGGGCCGTAGCCAACCCGAAGGGAAGCGCCACGAATTGGAAGTGACGCGAAGCCACCATGAAGCGTAGATATCTTTGATGTGGCTGATAAATTGGAACATGAAGGTAGGCATCCTTTATGTCTATGGACGCCATGAAGTCGTCCTTTTGGAGTGTGGCAGCTGCTGACCGCACGGATTCCATCCGAAATGAGCGGATCTTTAGATATGCATTTACCATCTTTAGGTCCAAAATTGGCCTGACATCTCCATTGGATTTTGGGATGATGAATAGGTTGGAGTAGAAACCCAGCCCCTGTTCCAGGACTGGTACCTCTACTATTACTTCCTGGGAAAGTAGATGATCTAATGCCGATCTTAATGCGGCTCCCTTTTCCGGATCGTTTGGAATCCTCGACTTCTGGAAATGAGGAGGAGGAAACCTTAGGAAATCTAATTTGTAGCCTGTGGCCACGGAAGACCGTACCCACTCGTCGGGAATGCTGGCTTCCCAAATCTCTGAAAAGAGTCGCAGCCTTCCCCCCACCTTCGTGGGTGGGGGCGCCCCTTCATAAGGTTGGCTTGGGGGCTGGTTTTGCTGGTTTGCGAAACCACTGCCTTTTGCCTCTAACAGCCTGTCCTTGTGATCTGCTGTTGAAGCCGAAGTTTGCTTTTGCAGGAGGCCGTCGATACTGCTTGGCATTAGAGGGCCCCTGCCCAGGGGAATACTGTCGTTTAAACGCAGGTCCCTGAACCTTCTTCTTAGTTGGCAAGAGAGTACTCTTGCCGTTTGAAATGGTCTGAATGTATTTATCTAGGTCTTCTCCGAAGAGTCGTCCTCCATGGAAGGGGAACCCTACCAGGAGCTTCTTGCATGGGGGCTCAGCCTCCCAGCTTTTTAACCATAAGAGTCTTCTCATATGGATAACGATAAACGTGACGCTTGCTGGATAGAATCCTTGATTGCGTCTACCGTAAAACATATGGCCTTAGGGACATCCGAAAATTTTTCTGCCTGCTGGGCCGGAATAAGTTTAAGCATCTGCTTAAATTGATCCGATAATGCTTGAGCGACCCCAATCGCAGCCACAGCTGGCTGTACTACTGCCCCTGCAGTAGTGAAGGAGTTCTTAAGTAGTGCTTCCAAGCGTTTATCAACTGGATCCTTGAATACCTGTATGTTTTCTACAGGGCATGTTAACGATCTGTTAACACATGAGATGGCTGCGTCCACTGCAGGAGTAGCCCATCTTTTGGAAAATTTTTCTTCCATAGGATATAGGACAGAGAACCTTTTAGGTGGTAAGATGATCTTATCTGGCTTGTTCCAATCTTGGAACAAAATTCCCTCTAATAGAGGATGGATCGGAAACACAGCACTGCTTTGAGGCGCCCTCAGTGAGCCCAAAGCTGAAACCGTCGATACCTGGAGATCTGGTACTGGCAAGTTGAATGCCCTATGGACCAAGTCCTATGAATCCACCAGCTCTCCCTCAGGGAGACTGCCCCAGACTCCTCTGTATCCGGGTCTTCGATCCCTGAACCTACTTGGTCCTTGTCCAAGAGGTCGTCCAATTCCCCTGAGGAAAGGGCCTCCTCTTCTGAGGGTCCGCGCTCGGGCGACGGAGATCTATTCCGCTTACTGCCCCGCATAGCTGCGGCTATCATTTTTCCCATGCTTTTCTGCATCTCTTTTAAAGAGGTGAGTAATACCTCCTCCGTGACCATCTTAGGGTTGGACTGACCCGCGTCAGCTCCAGCCCCAGATCCCGATGGCCCCAAGGCTCCCTGTAGGGAAAACAGCGGCATACCATGGTACAATACCGAGGTACACCTGCTACCTATTGGTATTTGGAACTATAAAAGTTAATTGTCCAAACACCTGTTTGGGGGATAAAAAAAAAATGCTTCCTCTCCCCTAGATGACTTTTTTTTTTTTTTTTTTTCGTTTTTGTTTCAAATCCAGGAAAGAAAAAACATTCTGTCCCCCTGAGTAGTATTGCAAAGAAAAACTATGAGATGGAAAAGAAACAGCCTATTTCTAGGCTTGAAAAAACAGTCCTCTGAAGACTGCAATATCCTTTCTGGCCACTGTGTGTCCTCGGCGCCCCGTGCTGCCGCTCTGGTCTTTCTCCTCAGTTCCAAAGTATTGAATGGAACAAACAAGGAAGGGCCGCCCCTTCCTTTAAGCCACTGACCCGCCCTTCCCCCCCAGCAATCTCAAACAGGAAATGCCCCTCCCGACAGGGGGAGGGGGGGGGGGATTTTGGGAGGAAGGGACCTCTCTGTTCCAGCAAACTGCAGCCTGCAGCCTGGAACCATGAGGAGGTCAGCGTTTTGCCTGCTTGCAGGCTCTGAGGAGGAAGACTGAATGGAGCATCGCCTGGAGGCCTGCAGGTAAGCAAAGCTCTCTGACACACACATATATTTTTATATAACACAGGCCCCACTCAATGCTTTTCCAACACTACAAGGGAGGTCACATTTTATGGGGAATAATACATAGAGAGCCATCCTATCTTTATGATATGTGACTAGTTTGCCAGATGCAGTGCATAACTTTAGGCATGTCCCCTGTGACCCCCAGAAAAAAACCTGCTAAGAACCAAGTTCCGCAAGTCTTTTCCCCTCACTTACCTGCTCCATGCCGCAGGACTTTGCCAAGCAAGAGGCCCAATCTTCCCCCATCTCCGTGGGGATGTCTAGACCTTCAGGCCCTGGGTTCCTATGAAGGATCCACTGTCCTGGGCCCATATAGCACCCTGGCAACAGAAAACTTTAGGTACCCAAAGGGTTCTAAGTTCTGGGCCCAGGGTCCAGCTCTCTAAAAAGAAAAGCATTATGGGCTATACCCCAAGGGTTTGGGGTCCGGTTACTGACCACTTTAGCGCTGAGGCTTTTTTGGACAGAACCGGTAGCTCACCTAATCCCAAGGATGCGGAGGCAAGCTAAACCATGACTAACACCTAAGACACTGGCGTAAAAACTGAGGTACTCCTCCTATGGGAGGGGGTTATATAGGGAGGGGCATTTCCTGTTTGAGATTGCCAGTGTCTACACCTGAAGGTACTCCATATAACCCATATAGTAATGAATGCCGCTCTGTGTCCCGTGATGTACGATAAAGAAAACACCCACCCCAAGGCGAGCGTGAGCACAGAGCCCGAAAACACCCACCCAGAGGCGAGCACAGAGCCCGAAAACACCCACCCTGAGGCAAGGGCGAAAACAGAGCCAGAGGACACCCACCCCGAGGCGAGCGTGAGCACAGAGCCCGAGGACACCCACCCCGAGGCG
The DNA here is from genome assembly GCF_905171775.1 of Rana temporaria. Taxonomy (NCBI): domain Eukaryota; kingdom Metazoa; phylum Chordata; class Amphibia; order Anura; family Ranidae; genus Rana; species Rana temporaria. Next base: position 36,432 of record NW_024404420.1, on the reverse strand, counting down.
AGCGTGAGCACAGAGCCCGAGGACACCCACCCCGAGGCGAGCGTGAGCACAGAGCCCGAGGACACCCACCCCGAGGCGAGCGTGAGCACAGAGCCCGAGGACACCCACCCCGAGGCGAGCGTGAGCACAGAGCCCGAAAACACCCACCCGGAGGCGAGGGTGAGAACAGAGCCCGAAAACACCCACCCGGAGGCGAGGGTGAGAACAGAGCCCGAAAACACCCACCCAGAGGCAAGGGTGAGAACAGAGCCAGAGGACACCCACCCCGAGGCGAGCGTGAGCACAGAGCCAGAGGACACCCACCCCGAGGCGAGCGTGAGCACAGAGCCCGAGGACACCCACCCCGAGGCGAGCGTGAGCACAGAGCCCGAAAACACCCACCCGGAGGCAAGGGTGAGAACAGAGCCAGAGGACACCCACCCCGAGGGAAAGGGCGAAAACACCCACCCCGAGGGAAAGGGCGAAAACACCCACCCCGAGGCGAGGGTGAGCACAGAGCCCGAAAACACCCACCCCGAGGCGAGCGTGAGAACAGAGCCCAAAAACACCCACCCCGAGGCGAGCGTGAGCACAGAGCCCAAAAACACCCACCCCGAGGCGAGCGTGAGCACAGAGCCCAAAAACACCCACCCCGAGGGAAAGGGCGAAAACACCCACCCAGAGGCGAGGGTGAGAACAGAGCCCGAAAACACCCACCCCGAGGTGAGGGTGAGCACAGAGCCCGAAAACACCCACCCCGAGGTGAGGGTGAGCACAGAGCCCGAAAACACCCACCCCGAGGCGAGCGTGAGCAGAGAGCCAGAGGACACCCACCCCGAGGCGAGGGTAAGCACAGAGCCCGAAAACACCCACCCCGAGGTGAGGGTGAGCACAGAGCCCGAAAACACCCACCCCGAGGCGAGCGTGAGCAGAGAGCCAGAGGACACCCACCCCGAGGCGAGGGTGAGCACAGAGCCCGAAAACACCCACCCCGAGGTGAGGGTGAGCACAGAGCCCGAAAACACCCACCCCGAGGCGAGCGTGAGCAGAGAGCCAGAGGACACCCACCCCGAGGCGAGGGTGAGCACAGAGCCCGAAAACACCCACCCCGAGGTGAGGGTGAGCACAGAGCCCGAAAACACCCACCCCGAGGCGAGGGTGAGAACAGAGCCCGAAAACACCCACCCCGAGGCGAGCGTGAGAACAGAGCCCGAAAACACCCACCCCAAGGCGAGCAGAGAGCCCGGGGACACCCACCCCGAGGAGAGCAGAGAGCCTGGCCTACCAAATGTTTTCCTGCATTGTCTGGAGGTCAGCAATGGAAGTGGCCATTCCTCTATCAGCTCAGATAGACAGAAGTAATCACACCCTGAGCTGACCCCCAGGAGCCCAGACAGGCACAAGTAATCACACTACTTACCTTGCACTTTGGACATTTCTCTTTCATCTTTCGTGCCAGTCCTGTAATGGTTCCTCCAGTCCCAGCCCCCGCCACAATCATGTCCAGCTGTCCTGGTGAGGAAAGAAACTGTCAGTGCAGGAATTGTACCACCGGGCATCATACCGGCAAAGAAACCGTAATCTGTATATAAAAAGGTATACATCGCGGGACCCGGCCCTGCGTCGTCGTCCTCTATCATAGGATCTATAGATATCACTGGGACCCGGCACTGCGTCCTCCTCTATCATCGGATCTATAGATATCACCGGGACCCGGCACTACGTTCTTCTCCATCACATGATCTATAGATATCACCGGGACCTGGCACTGCGTCCTCCTCTATCATAGGATCTATAGATATCACCGGGACCCGGCACTACGTCCTCCTCTATCACATGATCTATAGATATCACCGGGACCCGGCACTACGTCCTTCTCCATCACATGATCTATAGATATCACTGGGACCCGGCACTACGTCCTTCTCTATCACATGATCTATAGATATCACCGGGACCCGGCACTGCGTCCTTCTCTATCACATGATCTATAGATATCACCGGGACCCGGCACTGCGTCCTTCTCCATCACATGATCTATAGATATCACCGGGACCCGGCACTACGTCCTTCTCCATCACATGATCTATAGATATCACCGGGACCCGGCACAGCGTCCTTCTCCATCACATGATCTATAGATATCACCGGGACCCGGCACTACGTCCTTCTCCATCACATGATCTATAGATATCACCGGGACCCGGCACTACGTCCTTCTCCATCACATGATCTATAGATATCACCGGGACCCGGCACTACATCCTTCTCTATCACATGATCTATAGATATCACCGGGACCCGGCACTACGTCCTTCTCTATCACATGATCTATAGATATCACCGGGACCCGGCACTACATCCTTCTCCATCACATGATCTATAGATATCACCGGGACCCGGCACTGCGTCCTTCTCTATCACATGATCTATAGATATCACCGGGACCCGGCACTGCGTCCTTCTCTATCACATGATCTATAGATATCACCGGGACCCGGCACTACGTCCTTCTCTATCACATGATCTATAGATATCACCGGGACCCGGCACTACATCCTTCTCCATCACATGATCTATAGATATCACCGGGACCCGGCACTGCGTCCTTCTCTATCACATGATCTATAGATATCACCGGGACCCGGCACTGCGTCCTTCTCTATCACATGATCTATAGATATCACCGGGACCCGGCACTACGTCCTTCTCCATCACATGATCTATAGATATCACCGGGACCCGGCACTACGTCCTTCTCTATCACATGATCTATAGATATCACCGGGTCCCGGCACTACGTCCTTCTCTATCACATGATCTATAGATATCACCGGGACCCGGCACTACGTTCTTCTCTATCATAGGATCTATAGATATCACTGGGACCTGGCCCTGCATCGTCCTTCTCTATCACATGATCTATAGATATCACCGGGACCCGGCACTACGTGCTTCTCCATCACATGATCTATAGATATCACGGGACCCGGCACTACGTCCTTCTCTATCACATGATCTATAGATATCACCGGGACCCGGCACTACGTCCTTCTCTATCACATGATCTATAGATATCACCGGGACCCGGCACTACGTCCTTCTCTATCACAGGATCTAAAGATATCACCGGGACCCGGCACTACGTCCTTCTCCATCACATGATCTATAGATATCACCGGGACCCGGCACTACGTCCTTCTCTATCACATGATCTATAGATATCACCGGGACCCTGGAACTACGTCCTTCTCTATCACATGATCTATAGATATCACCGGGACCCGGCACTACGTCCTTCTCTATCACATGATCTATAGATATCACCGGGACCCGGCACTATGTCCTTCTCTATCACATGATCTATAGATATCACCGGGACCCGGCACTACGTCCTTCTCTATCATAGGATCTATAGATATCACCGGGACCTGGCACTACGTCCTTCTCTATCACATGATCTATAGATATCACTGGGACCCGGCACTACATCCTTCTCTATCACATGATCTATAGATATCACCGGGACCCGGCACTACGTCCTTCTCTATCACATGATCTATAGATATCACCGGGACCCGGCACTACGTCCTTCTCTATCACATGATCTATAGATATCACCGGGACCCGGCACTACGTCCTTCTCTATCACATGATCTATAGATATCACCGGGAATCGGGACCCGGCACTACGTCCTTCTCTATCACATGATCTATAGATATCACCGGGACCCGGCACTACGTCCTTCTCTATCACATGATCTATAGATATCACCGGGACCCGGCCCTACGTCCTTCTCTATCATAGGATCTATAGATATCACCGGGACCTGGCACTACGACCTTCTCCATCACATGATCTATAGATATCACCGGGACCCGGCACTACGTCCTCCTCCTCCATCACATGATCTATAGATATCACCGGGACCCGGCACTACGTCCTTCTCCATCACATGATCTATAGATATCACCGGGACCCGGCACTACGTCCTTCTCTATCACATGATCTATAGATATCACCGGGACCCGGCACTACGTCCTTCTCTATCATAGGATCTATAGATATCACCGGGACCCGGCACTGCATCCTCCTCTATCACATGATCTATAGATATCACCGGGACCCGGCACTACGTCCTTCTCTATCACATGATCTATAGATATCACCGGGACCCGGCACTGCATCGTCCTTCTCTATCACATGATCTATAGATATCACCGGGACCCGGCACTACGTCCTTCTCTATCACATGATCTATAGATATCACCGGGACCCGGCACTGCATCGTCCTTCTCTATCACATGATCTATAGATATCACCGGGACCCGGCACTACGTCCTTCTCTATCACATGATCTATAGATATCACCGGGACCCGGCACTACGTCCTTCTCCATCACATGATCTATAGATATCACTGGGACCCGGCACTACGTCCTTCTCTATCACATGATCTATAGATATCACCGGGACCCGGCACTACGTCCTTCTCCATCACATGATCTATAGATATCACTGGGACCCGGCACTGCATCGTCCTTCTCTATCACATGATCTATAGATATCACCGGGACCCGGCACTACGTCCTTCTCTATCACATGATCTATAGATATCACCAGGACCCGGCACTGCGTCCTTCTCTATCACATGATCTATAGATATCACCGGGACCCGGCACTACGTCCTTCTCTATCACATGATCTATAGATATCACCGGGACCCGGCACTACGTCCTCCTCCTCCATCACATGATCTATAGATATCACCGGGACCCGGCCCTGCATCGTCCTTCTCTATCACATGATCTATAGATATCACCGGGACCCAGCACTGCATCCTCCTCTATCACATGATCTATAGATATCACCGGGACCCGGCACTACGTCCTTCTCTATCACATGATCTATAGATATCACCGGGACCCGGCACTGCATCCTCCTCTATCACATGATCTATAGATATCACCGGGACCCGGCACTACGTCCTTCTCTATCACATGATCTATAGATATCACGGGACCCGGCACTACGTCCTTCTCTATCATAGGATCTATAGATATCACCGGGACCCAGCACTACGTCCTTCTCTATCACATGATCTATAGATATCACCGGGACCCGGCACTACGTCCTTCTCTATCACATGATCTATAGATATCACCGGGACCCGGCACTACGTCCTCCTCCTCCATCACATGATCTATAGATATCACCGGGACTGCGACCTCCTCCTCTATCATAGGATCTATAGATATCACCGGGACCCGGCACTACATCCTTCTCTATCATAAGATCTATAGATATCACCGGGACCCGGCACCAAGTCCTTCTCCATCACATGATCTATAGATATCACCGGGACCCGGCACTACATCCTTCTCTATCACATGATCTATAGATATCACCGGGACCCGGCACTAGGTCCTTCTCTATCACATGATCTATAGATATCACCGGGACCCGGCACTACGTCCTTCTCTATCACATGATCTATAGATATCACCGGGACCCGGCACTACGTCCTTCTCTATCATAGGATCTATAGATATCACCGGGACCTGGCCCTGCATCGTCCTTCTCTATCACATGATCTATAGATATCACCGGGACCCGGCACTACGTCCTTCTCTATCACATGATCTATAGATATCACCGGGACCCGGCACTACGTCCATCACATGATCTATAGATATCACCGGGACCCGGCACTACGTCCTTCTCTATCACATGATCTATAGATATCACCGGGACCCGGCACTACGTCCTCCTCCATCACATGATCTATAGATATCACCGGGACCCGGCACTACGTCCTTCTCTATCACATGATCTATAGATATCACCGGGACCCGGCACTACGTCCATCACATGATCTATAGATATCACCGGGACCCGGCACTACGTCCTTCTCTATCACATGATCTATAGATATCACCGGGACCCGGCACTACGTCCTTCTCCATCACATGATCTATAGATATCACCGGGACCCGGCACTACGTCCTTCTCTATCACATGATCTATAGATATCACCGGGACCCGGCACTACATCCTTCTCTATCACATGATCTATAGATATCACCGGGACCCGGCACTGCGTCCTTCTCCATCACATGATCTATAGATATCACCGGGACCCGGCACTACGTCCTTCTCTATCACATGATCTATAGATATCACCGGGACCCAGCACTACGTCCTTCTCTATCACATGATCTATAGATATCACCGGGACCCGGCACTACGTCCTCCTCCTCCATCACATGATCTATAGATATCACCGGGACTGCGACCTCCTCCTCTATCATAGGATCTATAGATATCACCGGGACCCGGCACTACATCCTTCTCTATCATAAGAGATATAGATATCACCGGGACCCGGCACCAAGTCCTTCTCCATCACATGATCTATAGATATCACCGGGACCCGGCACTACATCCTTCTCTATCACATGATCTATAGATATCACCGGGACCCGGCACTACGTCCTTCTCTATCACATGATCTATAGATATCACCGGGACCCGGCACTACGTCCTTCTCTATCACATGATCTATAGATATCACCGGGACCCGGCACTACGTCCTTCTCTATCACATGATCTATAGATATCACTGGGACCCGGCACTACGTCCTTCTCCATCACATGATCTATAGATATCACCGGGACCCAGCACTGCGTCCTTCTCTATCACATGAGCTATAGATATCACCGGGACCCGGCACAACGTCCTTCTCTATCACATGATCTATAGATATCACCGGGACCCGGCACAACGTCCTTCTCTATCACATGATCTATAGATATCACCGGGATCCGGCACTGCGTCCTTCTCTATCACATGATCTATAGATATCACCGGGATCCGGCACTACGTCCTTCTCTATCATAGGATCTATAGATATCACCGGGACCCGGCACTACGTCCTTCTCTATCACATGATCTATAGATATCACCGGGACCCGGCACTACGTCCTTCTCTATCACATGATCTATAGATATCACTGGGACCTGGCACTACGTCCTTCTCTATCACATGATCTATAGATATCACTGGGACCCGGCACTACGTCCTTCTCTATCACATGATCTATAGATATCACCAGGACCCGGCACTACGTCCTTCTCTATCACATGATCTATAGATATCACCGGGACCCGGCACTACGTCCTTCTCTATCACATGATCTATAGATATCACCGGGATCCGGCACTGCGTCCTTCTCTATCACATGATCTATAGATATCACCGGGATCCGGCACTACGTCCTTCTCTATCACATGATCTAAAGATATCACCGGGACCCGGCACTGCGTCCTTCTCCATCACATGATCTATAGATATCACCGGGATCCGGCACTGCGTCCTTCTCTATCACATGATCTATAGATATCACCGGGACCCAGCACTACGTCCTTCTCTATCACATGATCTATAGATATCACCGGGGACCCAGCACTACATCCTTCTCTATCACATGATCTATAGATATCACCGGGACCCGGCACTACGTCCTTCTCTATCATAGGATCTATAGATATCACCGGGACCCGGCACTACGTCCTTCTCTATCACATGATCTATAGATATCACTGGGACCCGGCACTACGTCCTTCTCTATCACATGATCTATAGATATCACCGGGACCCGGCACTACTTCCCTTCTCTATCACATGATCTATAGATATCACCGGGACCCAGCACTACATCCTTCTCTATCACATGATCTATAGATATCACCGGGACCCGGCACTACGTCCTTCTCTATCACATGATCTATAGATATCACCGGGACCCGGCACTACGTCCTTCTCTATCACATGATCTATAGATATCACCGGGACCCGGCACTACGTCCTTCTCTATCACAGGATCTATAGATATCACCGGGACCCGGCACTACGTCCTTCTCTATCACATGATCTATAGATATCACTGGGACCCAGCACTACATCCTTCTCTATCACATGATCTATAGATATCACCGGGACCCAGCACTACATCCTTCTCTATCACATGATCTATAGATATCACCGGGACCCGGCACTACATCATTCTCTATCACATGATCTATAGATATCACCGGGACCCAGCACTGCGTCCTTCTCTATCACATGATCTATAGATATCACGGGACCCGGCACTACGTCCTTCTCTATCACATGATCTATAGATATCACGGGACCCGGCACTACGTCCTTCTCTATCACATGATCTATAGATATCACCGGGACCCGGCACTGCATCCTCCTCCATCACATGATCTATAGATATCACCGGGACCCGGCACTACGTCCTTCTCTATCACATGATCTATAGATATCACCGGGACCCAGCACTGCGTCCTCCTCCATCACATGATCTATAGATATCACCAGGACCCGGCCCTCCGTCCTTCTCCATCACATGATCTATAGATATCACCGGGACCCGGCACTACGTCCTTCTCTATCACATGATCTATAGATATCACCGGGACCCGGCACTACGTCCTTCTCTATCACATGATCTATAGATATCACCGGGACCCGGCACTGCGTCCTTCTCTATCACATGATCTATAGATATCACCGGGACCCGGCACTACGTCCTTCTCTATCACATGATCTATAGATATCACCGGGACCCGGCACTACGTCCTCCTCTATCACATGATCTATAGATATCACCGGGACCCGGCACTACGTCCTTCTCTATCACATGATCTATAGATATCACCGGGACCCGGCACTACGTCCTTCTCCATCACATGATCTATAGATATCACCGGGACCCGGCACTGCGTCCTCCTCCTCCTCCATCACATGATCTATAGATATCACCGGGACCCGGCACTACGTCCTTCTCCATCACATGATCTATAGATATCACCGGGACCCGGCACTACGTCCTTCTCTATCACATGATCTATAGATATCACCGGGACCCGGCACTAAGTCCTTCTCTATCACATGATCTATAGATATCACCGGGACCCGGCACTACATCGTCCTTCTCCATCACATGATCTATAGATATCACCGGGACCCGGCACTACGTCCTTCTCCATCACATGATCTATAGATATCACCGGGACCCAGCACTGCGTCCTTCTCCATCACATGAGCTATAGATATCACCGGGACCCGGCACTACGTCCTTCTCCATCACATGATCTATAGATATCACCGGGACCCGGCACTACGTCCTTCTCTATCACATGATCTATAGATATCACCGGGACCCGGCACTGCGTCCTTCTCCATCACATGATCTATAGATATCACCGGGACCCGGCACTACGTCCTTCTCTATCACATGATCTATAGATATCACCGGGACCCGGCACTACGTCCTTCTCCATCACATGATCTATAGATATCACCGGGACCCGGCACTACGTCCTCCTCCATCACATGATCTATAGATATCACCAGGACCCGGCACTACGTCCTTCTCTATCACATGATCTATAGATATCACCGGGACCCGGCACTACGTCCTTCTCTATCACATGATCTATAGATATCACCGGGACCTGGCACTACGTCCTTCTCCATCACATGATCTATAGATATCACCGGGACCCGGCACTACGTCCTTCTCTATCATAGGATCTATAGATATCACCGGGACCCGGCACTGCGTCCATCACATGATCTATAGATATCACCGGGATCCGGCACTGCGTCCTTCTCTATCACATGATCTATAGATATCACCGGGATCCGGCACTACGTCCTCCTCCATCACATGATCTATAGATATCACCGGGATCCGGCACTGCGTCCTTCTCTATCACATGATCTATAGATATCACCGGGATCCGGCACTACGTCCTTCTCTATCACATGATCTATAGATATCACCGGGAACCGGCACTACGTCCTTCTCTATCACATGATCTATAGATATCACCGGGACCCGGCACTACGTCCTTCTCTATCACATGATCTATAGATATCACCGGGACCCGGCACTACGTCCTTCTCCATCACATGATCTATAGATATCACCGGGATCCGGCACTGCGTCCTTCTCTATCACATGATCTATAGATATCACCGGGATCCGGCACTACGTCCTTCTCTATCATAGGATCTATAGATATCACCGGGACCCGGCACTACGTCCTTCTCTATCACATGATCTATAGATATCACCGGGACCCGGCACTACGTCCTTCTCTATCACATGATCTATAGATATCACCGGGACCCGGCACTACGTCCTTCTCTATCACATGATCTATAGATATCACTGGGACCTGGCACTACGTCCTTCTCTATCACATGATCTATAGATATCACCGGGACCCAGCACTACGTCCTTCTCTATCACATGATCTATAGATATCACCGGGGACCCAGCACTACATCCTTCTCTATCACATGATCTATAGATATCACCGGGACCCAGCACTACGTCCTTCTCTATCACATGATCTATAGATATCACCGGGACCCAGCACTACGTCCTTCTCTATCACATGATCTATAGATATCACCGGGACCCGGCACTACGTCCTTCTCTATCATAGGATCTATAGATATCACCGGGACCCGGCACTACGTCCTTCTCTATCACATGATCTATAGACATCACCGGGACCCGGCACTACATCCTTCTCTATCACATGATCTATAGATATCACCGGGAACCGGCACTACATCCTTCTCTATCACATGATCTATAGATATCACCGGGACCCGGCACTACGTCCTTCTCTATCACATGATCTATAGATATCACCGGGACCCGGCACTACGTCCTTCTCTATCACATGATCTATAGATATCACTGGGACCCGGCACTGCGTCCTTCTCCATCACATGATCTATAGATATCACCGGGACCCGGCACTACGTCCTTCTCTATCACATGATCTATAGATATCACCGGGACCCGGCACTACGTCCTTCTCTATCACATGATCTATAGATATCACCGGGACCCGGCACTACGTCCTCCTCCATCACATGATCTATAGATATCACCAGGACCCGGCACTACGTCCTTCTCTATCACATGATCTATAGATATCACCGGGACCCGGCACTACGTCCTTCTCTATCACATGATCTATAGATATCACCGGGACCTGGCACTACGTCCTTCTCCATCACATGATCTATAGATATCACCGGGACCCGGCACTACGTCCTTCTCTATCATAGGATCTATAGATATCACCGGGACCCGGCACTACGTCCTCCTCTATCACATGATCTATAGATATCACCGGGACCCGGCACTACGTCCTTCTCTATCACATGATCTATAGATATCACCGGGATCCGGCACTACGTCCTTCTCTATCACATGATCTATAGATATCACCGGGATCCGGCACTACGTCCTTCTCTATCACATGATCTATAGATATCACCGGGACCCGGCACTACGTCCTTCTCCATCACATGATCTATAGATATCACCGGGATCCGGCACTGCGTCCTTCTCTATCACATGATCTATAGATATCACCGGGATCCGGCACTACGTCCTTCTCTATCATAGGATCTATAGATATCACCGGGACCCGGCACTACGTCCTTCTCTATCACATGATCTATAGATATCACCGGGACCCGGCACTACGTCCTTCTCTATCACATGATCTATAGATATCACCGGGACCCGGCACTACGTCCTTCTCTATCACATGATCTATAGATATCACCGGGACCCAGCACTACGTCCTTCTCTATCACATGATCTATAGATATCCGGGACCCGGCACTATGTCCTCCTCTATCACATGATCTATAGATATCACCGGGACCCGGCACTACGTCCTTCTCTATCACATGATCTATAGATATCACCGGGACCCAGCACTACGTCCTTCTCTATCACATGATCTATAGATATCACCGGGACCCAGCACTACGTCCTTCTCTATCACATGATCTATAGATATCACCGGGACCCAGCACTACGTCCTTCTCTATCACATGATCTATAGATATCACCGGGACCCGGCACTACATCCTTCTCTATCACATGATCTATAGATATCACCGGGACCCGGCACTACGTCCTTCTCCATCACATGATCTATAGATATCACCGGGACCCGGCACTACGTCCTTCTCTATCACATGATCTATAGATATCACCGGGACCCGGCACTACGTCCTTCTCTATCACATGATCTATAGATATCACCGGGACCCGGCACTACGTCCTTCTCTATCACATGATCTATAGATATCACCGGGACCCGGCACTACATCCTTCTCCATCACATGATCTATAGATATCACCGGGACCCGGCACTGCGTCCTTCTCTATCACATGATCTATAGATATCACCGGGACCCGGCACTGCGTCCTTCTCTATCACATGATCTATAGATATCACCGGGACCCGGCACTACGTCCTTCTCCATCACATGATCTATAGATATCACCGGGACCCGGCACTACGTCCTTCTCTATCACATGATCTATAGATATCACCGGGACCCGGCACTACGTCCTTCTCCATCACATGATCTATAGATATCACCGGGACCCGGCACTACGTCCTTCTCTATCACATGATCTATAGATATCACTGGGACCCGGCACTACGTCCTTCTCTATTACATGATCTATAGATATCACCGGGACCCGGCACTACGTTCTTCTCTATCACATGATCTATAGATATCACCGGGACCCGGCACTACGTCCTTCTCTATCACATGATCTATAGATATCACCGGGACCCGGCACTACGTCCTTCTCTATCACATGATCTATAGATATCACGGGACCCGGCACTGCGTCCATCACATGATCTATAGATATCACCGGGACCCGGCACTACGTCCATCACATGATCTATAGATATCACTGGGACCCGGCACTACGTCCTTCTCTATCACATGATCTATAGATATCACCGGGACCCGGCACTACATCATTCTCTATCACATGATCTATAGATATCACCGGGACCCGGCACTACGTCCTTCTCTATCACATGATCTATAGATATCACCGGGACCCGGCACTACGTCCTTCTCTATCACATGATCTATAGATATCACCGGGACCCGGCACTACGTCCTTCTCTATCACATGATCTATAGATATCACTGGGACCCGGCACTACGTCCTTCTCTATCACATGATCTATAGATATCACCGGGACCCGCACTACGTTCTTCTCTATCACATGATCTATAGATATCACCGGGACCCGGCACTACGTCCTTCTCTATCACATGATCTATAGATATCACCGGGACCCGGCACTACGTCCTTCTCTATCACATGATCTATAGATATCACCGGGACCCGGCACTACGTCCTTCTCTATCACATGATCTATAGATATCACCGGGACCCGGCACTACGTCCTTCTCTATCACATGATCTATAGATATCACCGGGACCCGGCACTACGTCCTTCTCTATCACATGATCTATAGATATCACCGGGACCCGGCACAACGTCCTTCTCTATCACATGATCTATAGATATCACCGGGACCCGGCGCTACGTCCTTCTCCATCACATGATCTATAGATATCACCGGGACCCGGCACTACGTCCTTCTCTATCACATGATCTATAGATATCACCGGGACCCGGCACTACGTCCTTCTCTATCACATGATCTATAGATATCACCGGGACCCGGCACTACGTCCTTCTCCATCACATGATCTATAGATATCACCGGGACCCGGCACTACGTCCTTCTCTATCACATGATCTATAGATATCACCGGGACCCAGCACTGCGTCCTTCTCTATCACATGATCTATAGATATCCGGGACCCGGCACTACGTCCTTCTCTATCACATGATCTATAGATATCACCGGGACCCGGCACTACGTCCTTCTCTATCATAGGATCTATAGATATCACCGGGACCCGGCACTACGTCCTTCTCTATCACAGGATCTATAGATATCACCGGGACCCGGCACTGCGTCCATCACATGATCTATAGATATCACCGGGACCCGGCACTACGTCCTTCTCTATCACAGGATCTAAAGATATCACCGGGACCCGGCACTACGTCCTTCTCTATCACATGATCTATAGATATCACTGGGGCCCCACGCTGCATCCTTCTCTATCACATGATCTATAGATATCACCGGGACCCCACGCTGCATTCTTTTCTATATATATCTCAGACTACGTGTGCTGCGTGTCCCCTCTGCCGCTCCTCGCAGTGTATATATAGCTCGCCGTGTGTACAGAGTGGTTAATCATTGAGTGTCTATGTGATCAGCAATCCTGACCGGGTGAAAGTGGACGGCCTCCCAGCAGATGTCTCGTTCCCGCTACTCTATGGCAGTGATGGAGCCACTAAAGGGACCATTCACAAAGTACGAGAGAACCACCACACATGGTGCCATCCCAGGAGACCATTCACAAAGTACGAGAGAACCACCACACATGGTGCCATCCCAGGACAGGACAGGAGGAGACCATTCACAAAGTACGAGAGAACCACCACACATGGTGCCATCCCAGGACAGGAGGAGACCATTCACAAAGTACGAGAGAACCACCACACATGGTGCCATCCCAGGACAGGAGGAGACCATTCACAAAGCACGAGAGAACCACCACACATGGTGCCATCCCAGGACAGGACAGGAGGAGACCATTCACAAAGTACGAGAGAACCACCACACATGGTGCCATCCCAGGAGACCATTCACAAAGTACGAGAGAACCACCACACATGGTGCCATCCCAGGACAGCAGGAGACCATTCACAAAGTACGAGAGAACCACCACACGTGGTGCCATACCAGGAGACAATTCACAAAGTACGAGAGAACCACCACACATGGTGCCATCCCAGCACAGGAGGAGACCATTCACAAAGTACGAGAGAACCACCACACATGGTGCCATCCCAGGAGACCATTCACAAAGTATGAGAGAACCACCACACATGGTGCCATCCCAGGACAGGAGGAGACCATTCACAAAGTACGAGAGAACCACCACACATGGTGCCATCCCAGGACAGGAGGAGACCATTCACAAAGTACAAAAGAACCACCACACATGGTGCCATCCCAGGACAGGAGACCATTCACAAAGTACAAAAGAACCACCACACATGGTGCCATCCCAGGAGACCATTCACAAAGTACGAGAGAACCACCACACATGGTGCCATCCCAGCACAGGAGGAGACCATTCACAAAGTACGAGAGAACCACCACACATGGTGCCATCCCAGGACAGGAGGAGACCATTCACAAAGCACGAGAGAACCACCACACATGGTGCCATCCCAGGACAGGACAGGAGGAGACCATTCACCAGTGCCGGGTCCTGGTGATATCTATAGATCATGTGAGAACCACCACACGTAAAACCAGATACAATATCCACTCAGCAGACAAAGGGCAGGGATCCCTCTGCTGCCCCCCCCCCCCCAATTCTCTCAGTTCTGTTTGTATTCCTAAATCTAAAGTGACTGAAAAAGGAATCCCAGAGTCTCCTCACCCATTACACACCCTTACATAAAAAGGAGACTTCTATAATCTGCGGACTACAAACCATCACACTGCGTCAGGATTTCTTCTGCGGTGGTGTCGTAGTGAGCGAGAGGATTGCTGGCGTTTCGGTACTGAGAAAGAGAAAGAAAGCCATAATGAAGATTCATGATGGAGATATAACCCCTCCCGATTTCCCAGACCCCCCACCAAACTGCGTCCAAAGATACCCCCCCACCCCCTCCCGATTCCCCACCATACTGCGTCCAATGCTAAACCCCCCACCCCCTCCCGATTCCCCAGACCCCCCACCATACTGCGTCCACTGGTAATCCCCCCACCCCCTCCGGATTCCCCAGACCCCCCACCATACCCCCACCACCTTCCTGTGTCCCATACCAGAGTTATATCCCACCATGTGCCACATGCCCCACTTCCCCCCCCCCATACCTGATCCAAGATGTGAGAGTTGGGAATCTCATTCTTCAGCCTCCAGGCCACTCCCACATGGGATTCGGGGGAATCGAAGCGGGCGTTGGTTGGAGTCCGGACAATCTCCGCCCCCAGAGCGCGAAGAACGTCAACCTGCCGGAAAAAAAGAGATTTCTTCTACAGTGCGAGACGGTCAAGTCCGATGTGATGGAGGTCAGGGAAGGGGGAGGGGAGGGGGGCCTCGAAATATAAGAAGAGGAATCAGACCACGATCATCATTTCCCAAAACTCTACAGATTCTGGAGGATCTCCGAAGGACCATCTGTGGCCTCCGACCTCGCCGTCCTCCTCCCACAGAAGAAGGTTCTGCCTCATACAGGTCCTCTTCATGTCCGCTGTACCCCCCATCCCTTCACTGCACTCCCCCTCCCCCCAAGCTACAGCCCCCCCCAATCCCTTCACTGCACTCCCCCTCCCGGAGCTACAGCCGCCCCCCAATCCCTTCACTGCACTCCCCCTCCCCCCAAGCTACAGCCCCCCCCCCCCAATCCCTTCACTGCACTCCCCCCCCCCCCAAGCTACAGCCCCCCCCAATCCCTTCACTGCACTCCCCCTCCCGGAGCTACAGCCGCCCCCCAATCCCTTCACTGCACTCCCCCCCCCCAATCCCTTCACTGCACTCCCCCTCCCCCTTCACTCCCCGAGCTACAGCCCCCCCCCCAATCCCTTCACTGCACTCCCCCTCCTGGAGCTACAGCCGCCCCCCAATCCCTTCACTGCACTCCCCCCCCCCAATCCCTTCACTGCACTCCCCCTCCCCCTTCACTCCCCCTCCCGGAGCTACAGCCGCCCCCCAATCCCTTCACTGCACTCCCCCTCCCCCTTCACTCCCCGAGCTACAGCCCCCCCCCCAATCCCTTCACTGCACTCCCCCTCCTGGAGCTACAGCCCCCCCCCTAATCCCTTCACTGCACTCCCCCTCCCCCTGCACTCCCCCTCCCCGAGCTACAGCCCCCAATCCCTTCACTGCACTCCCCCCCCCCCAATCCCTTCACTGCACTCCCCCCCCCCCCAATCCCTTCACTGCACTCCCTCCCCCTTCACTCCCCGAGCTACAGCCCCCCCCCCTAATCCCTTCACTGCACTCCCCCTCCTGGAGCTACAGCCGCCCCCCAATCCCTTCACTGCACTCCCCCCCCCCCAATCCCTTCACTGCACTCCCCCTCCCCCCTGCACTCCCCCTCCCGGAGCTACAGCCGCCCCCCAATCCCTTCACTGCACTCCCCCTCCTGGAGCTACAGCCCCCCCCCCCCCAATCTCTTCACTGCACTCCCCCTCCTGGAGCTACAGCCGCCCCCCCCCCCCAATCCCTTCACTGCACCCCCCCCCCAATCCCTTCACTGCACTCCCTCCCCCCAAGCTACAACCCCGCCCCCAATCCCTTCACTGCACTCCCCCCCCCCCCCCAAGCTACAGCCCCCCAATCTCTTCACTGCACTCCCCCCCCCCCCCCAATCCCTTCACTGCACTCCCCCTCCCCGAGCTACAGCCGCCCCCCATTCCTTCACTGCACTCCCCCCCCCCCAAGCTACAGCCCCCCCCCCCAATCCCTTCACTGCACTCCCCCTCCCGGAGCTACAGCCCCCCCCATGCCTTCACTGCACTCCCCCCCCCCATCCCTTCACTGCTCTCCCCCCCCCCCCCAAGCTACAGCCCCCCCCCCCAATCCCTTCACTGCACTCCCTCCCCCCCCCCAATCCATTCACTGCACTCCCCCTCCCGGAGCTACAGCCCCCCCCCATGCCTTCACTGCACTCCCCCCCCCCCCATCCCTTCACTGCGCTCCCCCCCCCCCAATGCCTTCACTGCACTCCCCCTCCCGGAGCTACAGCCGCCCCCCAATCCCTTCACTGCACTCCCCCACCCCCCTTCACCCCCCCTCCCCGAGCTACAGCCCCCCCCCCCCAATCCCTTCACTGCACTCCCCCTTCACTCCCCCTCCCTGAGCTACAGCCCCCCCCCCAATCCCTTCACTCCCCCTCCCCCAATCCCTTCACTGCACTCCCCCTCCCCCAATCCCTTCACTCCCCCTCCCCCAATCCCTTCACTGCACTCCCCCTCCCCCAATCCCTTCACTCCCCCTCCCCCAATCCCTTCACTCCCCCTCCCCGAGCTACAGCCCCCCCCCAATCCCTTCACTGCACTCCCCCTCCCTGAGCTACAGCCCCCCCCCCCCAATCCCTTCACTCCCCCTCCCCCAATCCCTTCACTGCACTCCCCCTCCCCCAATCCCTTAACTCCCCCTCCCCCAATCCCTTCACTGCACTCCCCCTCCCCCCATCCCTTCACTGCGCTCCCCCCCCCCCATCCCTTCACTGCGCTCTCCCCCAATGCCTTCACTGCACTCCCCCTCCCGGAGCTACAGCCGCCCCCCAATTCCTTCACTGCACTCCCTCCCCCCCCAAGCTACAGTCCCCCCCCCAACCCCTTCACTGCACTCCCCCCCCCCCCTTCCCCCCCCGAGCTACAGCCCCCCCCCCCCCATCCCTTCACTGCACTCCCCCTTCACTCCCCCTCCCCGAGCTACAGCCCCCCCCCAATCCCTTCACTGCACTCCCCCTCCCTGAGCTACAGCCCCCCCCCCCCCCAATCCCTTCACTCCCCCTCCCCCAATCCCTTCACTCCCCCTCCCCGAGCTACAGCCCCCCCCCAATCCCTTCACTGCACTCCCCCTCCCTGAGCTACAGCCCCCCCCCCCCATCCCTTCACTCCCCCTCCCCCAATCCCTTCACTGCACTCCCCCCCCCCCATCCCTTCACTGCGCTCCCCCCCCCCATCCCTTAACTCCCCCTCCCCCAATCCCTTCACTGCACTCCCCCTCCCCCAATCCCTTAACTCCCCCTCCCCCAATCCCTTCACTGCACTCCCCCTCCCCCCATCCCTTCACTGCGCTCCCCCCCCCCATCCCTTCACTGCGCTCTCCCCCAATGCCTTCACTGCACTCCCCCTCCCGGAGCTACAGCCGCCCCCCAATTCCTTCACTGCACTCCCTCCCCCCCCAAGCTACAGTCCCCCCCCCAATCCCTTCACTGCACTCCCCCACCCCCCTTCACCCCCCCTCCCCGAGCTACAGCCCCCCCCCCCCCAATCCCTTCACTGCACTCCCCCTTCACTCCCCCTCCCCGAGCTACAGCCCCCCCCCAATCCCTTCACTGCACTCCCCCTCCCTGAGCTACAGCCCCCCCCCCCCCAATCCCTTCACTCCCCCTCCCCCAATCCCTTCACTGCACTCCCCCTCCCCCAATCCCTTAACTCCCCCTCCCCCAATCCCTTCACTGCACTCCCCCTCCCCCAATCCCTTCACTCCCCCTCCCCCAATCCCTTCACTCCCCCTCCCCGAGCTACAGCGCGTTCCTCCAACAGAGGACAGAAACATAGAGGTGTAGAGGGGCCATTGGGCATCATCCATCACAATATTGAACCCCGTGGTGGGGGCGTCTGATGGGTCGTTCTACTTTCATGCAGCAGCTTCCCCCCCTCTCTATGGTGAGTCACTAATCCAGGCAGACGCTGTGGTCGGCGCTCACCTTCTCCATACTCATCTTCTCCGGCATGACGATGATGCAGCGATATCCCTTCACAGCCGCTGCGAGGGCCAATCCGATACCTGCAAATCACCGACACCCATCACTGGCCAGGGAGCCAATCACACCTTCATTCTACATGTGTGTCCGCCATGGGAACACAGACAGCTTCCATTTCAAATACTAAAACCCCCCCCCCATTTCACTGTATAGACACACCTCTCCGAGGCCCCCCGTCACCACACAAGGGCCCCCCCCCCCTTAGTGCCTCAAAATATTCACACTTTGGACCCAATTTGGAGATTTTCACTTAGGGGTGTCCTGACTTTTGTTGCCAGCGGTTTAGACATTAATGGCTGTGTGTTGAGTTATTTGTTATACACATGAAAAGATACAAGAAATGTGACAGAGGGGTGTACTTACCTTTGTCAGATACTGTATATCCCCCCCCCAAGGTGTACGCAGAGAACACAACCCTGAGCACAGGTCACTGAACCCGTCTGACCGGTCTGTATACAGGATGTACAGCATGGAGACCGCCCATCCCCCGACCTCACCTGATACCAACATCCCTCATCAAGGGTCACCCAGGTGTATTCACCTGTCCCAGAGATCACCTGTATATACCTCTTCCCCGAGGTAACCAGCGTCCCCTATAATGGTGCCCCCCCGCCCCACTCCTGAGGTGGGCTCTATAATGGTGTCCCCCCCTTTACCTGTGTTTCCAGAGGTGGGCTCTATAATGGTGTCCCCCCCTTTACCTGTGTTTCCAGAGGTGGGCTCTATAATGGTGCCCCCCCCCCTTACCTGTGTTTCCAGAGGTGGGCTCTATAATGGTGTCCCCCCCTTACCTGTGTTTCCAGAGGTGGGCTCTATAATGGTGCCCCTCCCCCTTACCTGTGTTTCCTGATGTGGGCTCTATAATGGTGCCCCTCCCCCTTACCTGTGTTTCCAGAGGTGGGCTCTATAATGGTGTCCCTCCCCCCTTACCTGTGTTTCCAGAGGTGGGCTCTATAATGGTGTCCCTCCCCCTTACCTGTGTTTCTAGAGGTGGGCTCTATAATGGTGCCCCTCCCCCTTACCTGTGTTTCCTGATGTGGGCTCTATAATGGTGCCCCTCCCCCTTACCTGTGTTTCCAGAGGTGGGCTCTAGAATGGTGCCCCTCCCCCTTACCTGTGTTTCCAGAGGTGGGCTCTATAATGGTGTCCCCCCCCCTTACCTGTGTTTCCAGAGGTGGGCTCTATAATGGTGTCCCCTCCCCTTTACCTGTGTTTCCAGAGGTGGGCTCTATAATGGTGCCCCTCCCCTTACCTGTGTTTCCGGAGGTGGGCTCTATAATGGTGCCTCCCCCCTTACCTGTGTTTCCAGAGGTGGGCTCTATAATGGTGTCCCCCCCCCTTACCTGTGTTTCCAGAGGTGGGCTCTATAATGGTGCCCCCCCCTTACCTGTGTTTCCTGAGGTGGGCTCTATAATGGTGTCCCCCCCCCCCCTTTAGCTGTGTTTCCAGAGGTGGGCTCTATAATGGTGCCCCTCCCCCTTACCTGTGTTTCCAGAGGTGGGCTCTATAATGGTGCCCCCCCCCTTACCTGTGTTTCCAGAGGTGGGCTCTATAATGGTGCCCCTCCCCCTTACCTGTGTTTCCTGAGGTGGGCTCTATAATGGTGTCCCCCCCCCCCCTTTAGCTGTGTTTCCAGAGGTGGACTCTATAATGGTGCCCCTCCCCCTTACCTGTGTTTCCAGAGGTGGGCTCTATAATGGTGCCCCCCCCCTTACCTGTGTTTCCAGAGGTGGGCTCTATAATGGTGCCCCTCCCCCTTACCTGTGTTTCCTGAGGTGGGCTCTATAATGGTGTCCCCCCCCCCCTTTAGCTGTGTTTCCAGAGGTGGACTCTATAATGGTGTCCCCTCCCCTTACCTGTGTTTCCAGAGGTGGGCTCTATAATGGTGCCTCCCCCCTTACCTGTGTTTCCAGAGGTGGGCTCTATAATGGTGCCTCCCCCCTTACCTGTGTTTCCAGAGGTGGGCTCTATAATGGTGCCCCTCCCCTTACCTGTGTTTCCAGAGGTGGGCTCTATAATGGTGTCCCCCCCCCTTACCTGTGTTTCCTGAGGTGGGCTCTATAATGGTGTCCCTCCCCTTACCTGTGTTTCCAGAGGTGGGCTCTATAATGGTGCCCCCCCCTTACCTGTGTTTCCTGAGGTGGGCTCTATAATGGTGCCCCTCCCCCTTACCTGTGTTTCCAGAGGTGGGCTCTATAATGGTGCCCCCCCCTCTTACCTGTGTTTCCTGAGGTGGGCTCTATAATGGTGTCCCCCCTTACCTGTGTTTCCAGAGGTGGGCTCTATAATGGTGTCCCCCCCCCTTACCTGTGTTTCCAGAGGTGGGCTCTATAATGGTGTCCCCCCTTACCTGTGTTTCCAGAGGTGGGCTCTATAATGGTGCCCCCCCTTACCTGTGTTTCCAGAGGTGGGCTCTATAATGGTGTCCCCCCTTACCTGTGTTTCCAGAGGTGGGCTCTATAATGGTGTCCCCCCTTACCTGTGTTTCCTGAGGTGGGCTCTATAATGGTGCCCCTCCCCCTTACCTGTGTTTCCAGAGGTGGGCTCTATAATGGTGCCCCCCCCCCCCCCTTACCTGTGTTTCCTGATGTGGGCTCTATAATGGTGCCCCTCCCCCTTACCTGTGTTTCCAGAGGTGGGCTCTAGAATGGTGCCCCTCCCCCTTACCTGTGTTTCCAGAGGTGGGCTCTATAATGGTGTCCCCCCTTACCTGTGTTTCCAGAGGTGGGCTCTATAATGGTGTCCCCCCCCTTACCTGTGTTTCCAGAGGTGGGCTCTATAATGGTGTCCCCCCCCTTACCTGTGTTTCCAGAGGTGGGCTCTATAATGGTGTCCCCCCCCTTACCTGTGTTTCCAGAGGTGGGCTCTATAATGGTGTCCCCCCCCCCTTTAGCTGTGTTTCCAGAGGTGGGCTCTATAATGGTGCCCCTCCCCCTTACCTGTGTTTCCAGAGGTGGGCTCTATAATGGTGCCCCCCCCCTTACCTGTGTTTCCAGAGGTGGGCTCTATAATGGTGCCCCTCCCCCTTACCTGTGTTTCCTGAGGTGGGCTCTATAATGGTGTCCCCCCCCCCCTTTAGCTGTGTTTCCAGAGGTGGACTCTATAATGGTGCCCCTCCCCCTTACCTGTGTTTCCAGAGGTGGGCTCTATAATGGTGCCCTCCCCCTTACCTGTGTTTCCAGAGGTGGGCTCTATAATGGTGCCCCTCCCCCTTACCTGTGTTTCCTGAGGTGGGCTCTATAATGGTGTCCCCCCCCCCCTTTAGCTGTGTTTCCAGAGGTGGACTCTATAATGGTGTCCCCTCCCCTTACCTGTGTTTCCAGAGGTGGGCTCTATAATGGTGCCTCCCCCCTTACCTGTGTTTCCAGAGGTGGGCTCTATAATGGTGCCTCCCCCCTTACCTGTGTTTCTAGAGGTGGGCTCTATAATGGTGCCCCTCCCCTTACCTGTGTTTCCAGAGGTGGGCTCTATAATGGTGTCCCCCCCCCCTTACCTGTGTTTCCTGAGGTGGGCTCTATAATGGTGTCCCTCCCCTTACCTGTGTTTCCAGAGGTGGGCTCTATAATGGTGCCCCCCCCTTACCTGTGTTTCCTGAGGTGGGCTCTATAATGGTGCCCCTCCCCCTTACCTGTGTTTCCAGAGGTGGGCTCTATAATGGTGCCCCCCCCTCTTACCTGTGTTTCCTGAGGTGGGCTCTATAATGGTGTCCCCCCTTACCTGTGTTTCCAGAGGTGGGCTCTATAATGGTGTCCCCCCCCCTTACCTGTGTTTCCAGAGGTGGGCTCTATAATGGTGTCCCCCCTTACCTGTGTTTCCAGAGGTGGGCTCTATAATGGTGCCCCCCCTTACCTGTGTTTCCAGAGGTGGGCTCTATAATGGTGCCCCCCCTTACCTGTGTTTCCAGAGGTGGGCTCTATAATGGTGTCCCCCCTTACCTGTGTTTCCAGAGGTGGGCTCTATAATGGTGTCCCCCCTTACCTGTGTTTCCTGAGGTGGGCTCTATAATGGTGCCCCTCCCCCTTACCTGTGTTTCCAGAGGTGGGCTCTATAATGGTGCCCCCCCCCCCCCCTTACCTGTGTTTCCTGATGTGGGCTCTATAATGGTGCCCCTCCCCCTTACCTGTGTTTCCAGAGGTGGGCTCTAGAATGGTGCCCCTCCCCCTTACCTGTGTTTCCAGAGGTGGGCTCTATAATGGTGTCCCCCCTTACCTGTGTTTCCAGAGGTGGGCTCTATAATGGTGTCCCCCCCCTTACCTGTGTTTCCAGAGGTGGGCTCTATAATGGTGTCCCCCCCCTTACCTGTGTTTCCAGAGGTGGGCTCTATAATGGTGTCCCCCCCCTTACCTGTGTTTCCAGAGGTGGGCTCTATAATGGTGTCCCCCCCCCCCTTTACCTGTGTTTCCAGAGGTGGGCTCTATAATGGTGCCCCCCCCCCCTTACCTGTGTTTCCAGAGGTGGGCTCTATAATGGTGTCCCCCCCTTACCTGTGTTTCCAGAGGTGGGCTCTATAATGGTGCCCCTCCCCCTTACCTGTGTTTCCTGATGTGGGCTCTATAATGGTGCCCCTCCCCCTTACCTGTGTTTCCAGAGGTGGGCTCTATAATGGTGTCCCTCCCCCCTTACCTGTGTTTCCAGAGGTGGGCTCTATAATGGTGTCCCTCCCCCTTACCTGTGTTTCTAGAGGTGGGCTCTATAATGGTGCCCCTCCCCCTTACCTGTGTTTCCTGATGTGGGCTCTATAATGGTGCCCCTCCCCCTTACCTGTGTTTCCAGAGGTGGGCTCTAGAATGGTGCCCCTCCCCCTTACCTGTGTTTCCTGATGTGGGCTCTATAATGGTGTCCCTCCCCCCTTACCTGTGTTTCCAGAGGTGGGCTCTATAATGGTGTCCCCCCCCCTTACCTGTGTTTCCAGAGGTGGGCTCTATAATGGTGTCCCCTCCCCTTTACCTGTGTTTCCAGAGGTGGGCTCTATAATGGTGTCCCCCCCCCTTACCTGTGTTTCCAGAGGTGGGCTCTATAATGGTGTCCCCCCCCCTTACCTGTGTTTCCAGAGGTGGGCTCTATAATGGTGCCCCCCCCCTTACCTGTGTTTCCGGAGGTGGGCTCTATAATGGTGTCCCCCCCTTACCTGTGTTTCCAGAGGTGGGCTCTATAATGGTGCCCCCCCCTTACCTGTGTTTCCTGAGGTGGGCTCTATAATGGTGTCCCCCCCCCCCTTTAGCTGTGTTTCCAGAGGTGGGCTCTATAATGGTGCCCCTCCCCCTTACCTGTGTTTCCAGAGGTGGGCTCTATAATGGTGCCCCCCCCCCTTACCTGTGTTTCCAGAGGTGGGCTCTATAATGGTGCCCCTCCCCCTTACCTGTGTTTCCTGAGGTGGGCTCTATAATGGTGTCCCCCCCCCCTTTAGCTGTGTTTCCAGAGGTGGACTCTATAATGGTGCCCCTCCCCTTACCTGTGTTTCCAGAGGTGGACTCTATAATGGTGCCCCTCCCCCTTACCTGTGTTTCCAGAGGTGGGCTCTATAATGGTGCCCCTCCCCTTACCTGTGTTTCCAGAGGTGGGCTCTATAATGGTGCCCCTCCCCCTTACCTGTGTTTCCAGAGGTGGGCTCTATAATGGTGCCTCCCCCCTTACCTGTGTTTCCAGAGGTGGGCTCTATAATGGTGCCCCCCCCCCTTACCTGTGTTTCCTGAGGTGGGCTCTATAATGGTGTCCCTCCCCTTACCTGTGTTTCCAGAGGTGGGCTCTATAATGGTGTCCCCCCCTTACCTGTGTTTCCAGAGGTGGGCTCTATAATGGTGCCCCTCCCCCTTACCTGTGTTTCCAGAGGTGGGCTCTATAATGGTGCCCCCCCCTCTTACCTGTGTTTCCTGAGGTGGGCTCTATAATGGTGTCCCCCCCCCTTACCTGTGTTTCCAGAGGTGGGCTCTATAATGGTGTCCCCCCCCCTTACCTGTGTTTCCAGAGGTGGGCTCTATAATGGTGTCCCCCCCCCTTACCTGTGTTTCCAGAGGTGGGCTCTATAATGGTGCCCCCCCTTACCTGTGTTTCCAGAGGTGGGCTCTATAATGGTGCCCCCCCTTACCTGTGTTTCCAGAGGTGGGCTCTATAATGGTGTCCCCCCTTACCTGTGTTTCCAGAGGTGGGCTCTATAATGGTGCCTCCCCCTTACCTGTGTTTCCTGAGGTGGGCTCTATAATGGTGCCCCTCCCCTTACCTGTGTTTCCAGAGGTGGGCTCTATAATGGTGTCTCCCCCCTTATCTGTGTTTCCAGAGGTGGGCTCTATAATGGTGTCCCCCCCCCCTTACCTGTGTTTCCAGAGGTGGGCTCTATAATGGTGCCCCCCCTTACCTGTGTTTCCAGAGGTGGGCTCTATAATGGTGCCCCCCCTTACCTGTGTTTCCAGAGGTGGGCTCTATAATGGTGTCCCCCCTTACCTGTGTTTCCAGAGGTGGGCTCTATAATGGTGTCCCCCCTTACCTGTGTTTCCAGAGGTGGGCTCTATAATGGTGCCTCCCCCTTACCTGTGTTTCCTGAGGTGGGCTCTATAATGGTGCCCCTCCCCTTACCTGTGTTTCCAGAGGTGGGCTCTATAATGGTGCCCCTCCCCCTTACCTGTGTTTCCAGAGGTGGGCTCTATAATGGTGCCCTCCCCCTTACCTGTGTTTCCTGAGGTGGGCTCTATAATGGTGCCCCTCCCCTTACCTGTGTTTCCAGAGGTGGGCTCTATAATGGTGCCTCCCCCTTACCTGTGTTTCCTGAGGTGGGCTCTATAATGGTGCCCCTCCCCTTACCTGTGTTTCCTGAGGTGGGCTCTATAATGGTGTCCCTCCCCTTACCTGTGTTTCCTGAGGTGGGCTCTATAATGGTGTCCCCCCCCCCTTACCTGTGTTTCCTGAGGTGGGCTCTATAATGGTGCCCTCCCCCTTACCTGTGTTTCCAGAGGTGGGCTCTATAATGGTGCCTCCCCCTTACCTGTGTTTCCAGAGGTGGGCTCTATAATGGTGTCCCCCCCCTTACCTGTGTTTCCAGAGGTGGGCTCTATAATGGTGTCCCCCCCCTTACCTGTGTTTCCTGAGGTGGGCTCTATAATGGTGTCCCCCCCCCTTTAGCTGTGTTTCCAGAGGTGGGCTCTATAATGGTGTCCCCCCCCCTTACCTGTGTTTCCTGAGGTGGGCTCTATAATGGTGTCCCCCCTTACCTGTGTTTCCAGAGGTGGGCTCTATAATGGTGTCCCCCGGTTTTAGGACCCCGTCTCTCTCGGCGTCCTCCACCATGCGCAGACTGATGCGATCCTTCACACTGCCTCCTGCGTTGAAGAACTCACATTTGGCCACTATGGGAAGCAGACATGAGAAGGTTGGTGCGCAGCGCACTCAGCGGGGGGGAGGGGGGGGAGGCTGTTCAGTGCCCAATAGTACAACTCCTGATTGGAACACAATTCAGCCAGGCAGAGTGGCAGGAATACAGGTGCAAGAGGTCGAAAGACAAAAAAAAAATGGGGGCAGGGAGCAGAGGCGACAGAGGGGGAAGCAGAGGCGACAGCGGGGTGCAGGCAGGCGGGAGAAGAGGCGACAGCGGGGTGCAGGCAGGCGGGAGCAGAGGCGACAGCGGGGTGCAGGCAGGCGGGAGCAGAGGCGACAGCGGGGTGCAGGCAGGCGGGAGCAGAGGCGACAGCGGGGTGCAGGCAGGCGGGAGCAGAGGCGACAGCGGGGTGCAGGCAGGCGGGAGCAGAGGCGACAGCGGGGTGCAGGCAGGCGGGAGCAGAGGCGACAGCGGGGTGCAGGCAGGCGGGAGCAGAGGCGACAGCGGGGTGCAGGCAGGCGGGAGCAGAGGCGACAGCGGGGTGCAGGCAGGCGGGAGCAGAGGCGACAGCGGGGTGCAGGCAGGCGGGAGCAGAGGCGACAGCGGGGTGCAGGCAGGCGGGAGAAGAGGCGACAGCGGGGTGCAGGCAGGCGGGAGAAGAGGCGACAGCGGGGTGCAGGCAGGCGGGAGCAGAGGCGACAGCGGGGTGCAGGCAGGCGGGAGCAGAGGCGACAGCGGGGTGCAGGCAGGCGGGAGCAGAGGCGCCAGCGGGGTGCAGGCAGGCGGGAGCAGAGGCGACAGCGGGGTGCAGGCAGGCGGGAGCAGAGGCGACAGCGGGGTGCAGGCAGGCGGGAGAAGAGGCGACAGCGGGGTGCAGGCAGGCGGGAGCAGAGGCGACAGCGGGGTGCAGGCAGGCGGAGGGGAGCAGAGGCGACAGCGGGGTGCAGGCAGGCGGGAGCAGAGGCGACAGCGGGGTGCAGGCAGGCGGGAGCAGAGGCGCCAGCGGGGTGCAGGCAGGCGGGAGCAGAGGCGACAGCGGGGTGCAGGCAGGCGGGAGCAGAGGCGACAGCGGGGTGCAGGCAGGCGGGAGAAGAGGCGACAGCGGGGTGCAGGCAGGCGGAGGGGAGCAGAGGCGACAGCGGGGTGCAGGCGGCAGGTTGAGGGAAGGCGATACTCACACAGCTCACACTTGAGTCCGTGACGTTTTCCGATCTTATTGATGCGGACGAGTGGAGTGTGTCCGATCTTCTGCAGGATGGTGGACATGATGGACGGAGGGGAAACACTGAAACAAGGAGAGTCCAATCAGAACACAGCGGGGAGCAGACAGAGGACAGAACATGACCCCGGCTCCAGTCAGAGGTCAGGACTGACACGGGGGGGGAGGGGGGGCAAGTATAACAACAAGTCCTAGCTGCAATCTCGGGAACAGCCAATAACAGGACAGCAGGCGACCCGTCTATCTGGTGTATCTGGATAAAGGTTCCTCATAAATATTTACTATACAAAGTGAGGTCCACCATGGATATGGGGGGGGGATGGGGTCTCCTCCATACTTATGGGGGGGATGTGGGGGATGGGGGTCTCCCCCATATTTACGGGGGGGTTTCCTCCATACTTACGGGGGGATGTGGATATGGGGGGGATGGGGTCTCCGCCATACTTACGGGGGGGGTGTGGATATGGGGGGGGGGGGGATGGGGTCTCCTCCATACTTACGGGGGGGTGTGGATATGGGGGGGGGGGGATGGGGTCTCCTCCATACTTACGGGGGGGGGTGTGGATATGGGGGGGGGGGATGGGGTCTCCTCCATACTTACGGGGGGGTGTGGATATGGGTGGGGGGGGGAGGGGATGTGGTGATGGGTGGGGTCTCCTTCATACTTACGGGGGGGGTGTGGATATGGGGGGGTCTCCTCCATACTTACGGGGGGGTGTGGATATGGGGGGGTCTCCTCCATACTTACGGGGGGGTGTGGATGTGGTGATGGGTGGGGTCTCCTTCATACTTACGGGGGGGGTGTGGATATGGGGGGGGGGGGATGGGGTCTCCTCCATACTTACGGGGGGGTGTGGATATGGGGGGACGCGCTCGGTGCCATCCCCAGCTCCCAGGTACATTTGCTGGGTAGGTCGGGTCGGATCCATTTCCTCTCCCCTCCCAGATCGGCTCCTCCATTGGTGACGTGATTGTTGGCCGCATGAGGACAGGACGACACCTCCTCGTTGGGGGGCACCGATGGCATGATGTGTCCTGGGGGGGGGGGGGGGGGGGAAGAGACAATCCATGTTAGAAAAATCACCCATATGGTACTGTCCCCTCCAACATCAGGGGCAGCCAATCATGTGTGAGATACAGGAGATGACATGCAGCCTGTTCATTCTGAGTCAGAGAAAGAAAGAAAGAAAGAAAGAAAGAAAGAAAGAAAGAAGAGAAAGACAATTCCCAAATATGTATTTATTCTGAAAAGGATAGCCCCCCCCCCCCTCTTAATCTCCTCGAAAAAGAACGCAACCAAAAAAGTTCCAAACACGGAACGTCATTTCTGTGAAGAATGTGGGTGGGGTCTGGGTGGGCTCCGCCCCTCCATAGAATCAGATGACCAATGAGCTCCTTTCCTCAGAAAAGTACTAAAGTGACTCAGTAATGTTCTACACCGGAGAAAAGATATCCGACCTTCCAATCTTCTCCGTCTGTTAGTATCCCCTCCCCCCCCCCCCCCCCCCCTCGTTATTGAGAATGCGGGACCCCCCCCCACCTCGTTATTGAGAATGCGGGACCCCCCCCCCACCTCGTTATTGAGAATGCGGGACCCCCCCCCCTCGTTATTGAGAATGCGGGACCCCCCCCCCCCCTCGTTATTGAGAATGTAGGACCCCCCCACCTCATTATTGAGAATGTAGGACCCCCCCACCTCGTTATTGAGAATGTAGGACCCCCCCCCCTCGTTATTGAGAATGCGGGACCCCCCCCCTCGTTATTGAGAATGCGGGACCCCCCCCCCCACCTCGTTATTGAGAATGCGGGCCCCCCCCCCCCCCCCCCTCGTTATTGAGAATGCGGGACCCCCCCCCCCTCGTTATTGAGAATGCGGGACCCCCCCCACCTCGTTATTGAGAATGTAGGACCCCCCCCCCCTCGTTATTGAGAATGTAGGACCCCCCCCCCTCGTTATTGAGAATGCGGGACCCCCCCCCTCGTTATTGAGAATGCGGGACCCCCCCCCCTCGTTATTGAGAATGCGGGACCCCCCCCCCCCCTCGTTATTGAGAATGCGGGACCCCCCCCCACCTCGTTATTGAGAATGCGGGACCCCCCCCACCTCGTTATTGAGAATGCGGGACCCCCCCCCCCCTCGTTATTGAGAATGCGGGACCCCCCCCCCTCGTTATTGAGAATGCGGGACCCCCCCCCTCGTTATTGAGAATGCGGGACCCCCCCCCCCACCTCGTTATTGAGAATGTAGGACCCCCCCACCTCGTTATTGAGAATGCGGGACCCCCCCCCTCGTTATTGAGAATGCGGGACCCCCCCCCCCTCGTTATTGAGAATGCGGGACCCCCCCCCCCCACCTCGTTATTGAGAATGTAGGACCCCCCCCACCTCGTTATTGAGAATGTAGGACCCCCCCCACCCCCCATGTCAGGATGACACTTGAGAAATTTGAGTATTTTTGGATTTTTAAATAAAATGTAACAAATAATAAGAAGATGACATTGTGGGGAGTTTCCATTTCCTCTTAATTGCCGATACGAGAGAAAATGTGAGCGGTGGAGATCCGGCGCGACGTCATTCCGGGGGATGGGATCCGATCGTCCCCGGAGATTGGAGGAGACACCAACAGGCTGAGAAGATCGGAACATTACCGGACACGCCGGCCGGAGCTCATTGGTCATCGGATTTTATGGAGGGGCGGAGCCCACCCAGACCCCACCCACATTTCTTCACAGAACCGACCTTCCGTGTTTGGAAACTTTTTTTGTTGCGATCTTTTTGGAGATGAAGACATTTTACATTTTTTGTGTTTTTTTATTAATGACATTTTGTTGACATATAATTGCGGCACACAAGACTTTCTACGGCATAAGACGACGCCGCGGGATTATCTGTAGATTTTCTCCGCACTTGTTTCCGTGTTTTTATAAAATCTCATCAGTTATTTGTAGAAATAAAATCACCAAATATATTTTATATTATTAATTATTATTAATAATAATAATAATAATAATAATAAATAAAAATAAAATACAAATATTTTTTATTAACAACAATAATAATAATAATAATAATAATAATACAAAATATTATTCTTCTTTTTTTATTATCATCATCCTTTCCAGTGAGGAGAGATTTCCTTCCATCACATAGAATGTTGTGCGATCGCCGATCTTCATAGAAACACGTTATTCATAGAATGGGGGCGGAGCCTTCTAGTGAGGGGGGAGGAGTATAAAGTTCATCTTTTCCAGAATAAATACAGTAAAATCTTGGATTGCGAGTATAATAATTTGTTCCGGAAGTAGGGCTGGGGTAGGGAAAAAATCGTTTTGAATCGAGTTGGGAGGGCAAATCGTTTTTTTTTTTAGCCCGGCGCTTCGCGGACTAGGCCGAAGCCGTGGCCTCACCTAAAAAAAATACCTGCCCACGGCTCGCGCGCTATCCTGGGAAAAGGCCGCGAAGCGGCGTCCGGCCTCGCTGCCTTTTCCCAGGATCGCGGCGGGCAGGATTTCTTATTCCAGCTAGGATTAAGCACTAATTTATAGTGCGAAACGCGTCGGCCGTTTTACTCCTGTGTTGTGCGCTGGGACTTGTAGTGCATTTTTCCTTTTTTAAATAAAGACAACCATCAAGGTTTTTTGGAGTGCGGCCGTCCATATTTTCTTTTTCCATTTGGGGCAGGATTTTTTAGGCGAGGCTTTGGCCGAAGACGCGCCCATTTACAAGGATTGCGGCGGACTAGGCCGAAGCTGCGGCCTCGTCTTAAAAACTTAGGATTGGCGCGGTGTCTATCAGAAAAAAAATAAAAAAAATCAATTCAAATCGTGAATCAATTTTTTTATTTTATTTTTTTAAATTGCAGATTTTTTGGGGGGGTCCTTTTCAGAAACATGCTTGTAATTCAAAGCGCTCTCCTATCACAGCGCTCTCCTATCACAGCGCTCTCCTATCACAGCGCTCTCCTAGTAAAGCGCTCTCCTATCACAGCGCTCTCCTATCACAGCGCTCTCCTAGTAAAGCGCTCTCCTATCACAGCGCTCTCCTATCACAGCGCTCTCCTATCACAGCGCTCTCCTATCACAGCGCTCTCCTATCACAGCGCTCTCCTATCACAGCGCTCTCCTAGCACAGCGCTCTCCTATCACAGCGCTCTCCTAGTAAAGCGCTCTCCTATCACAGCGCTCTCCTATCACAGCGCTCTCCTATCACAGCGCTCTCCTATCACAGCGCTCTCCTAGTAAAGCGCTCTCCTATCACAGCGCTCTCCTATCACAGCGCTCTCCTATCACAGCGCTCTCCTATCACAGCGCTCTCCTATCACAGCGCTCTCCTATCACAGCGCTCTCCTATCACAGCGCTCTCCTATCACAGCGCTCTCCTATCACAGCGCTCTCCTATCACAGCGCTCTCCTATCACAGCGCTCTCCTAGTAAAGCGCTCTCCTATCACAGCGCTCTCCTAGTAAAGCGCTCTCCTATCACAGCGCTCTCCTATCACAGCGCTCTCCTATCACAGCGCTCTCCTATCACAGCGCTCTCCTATCACAGCGCTCTCCTATCACAGCGCTCTCCTAGTAAAGCGCTCTCCTATCACAGCGCTCTCCTATCACAGCGCTCTCCTATCAAAGCGCTCTCCTATCACAGCGCTCTCCTATCACAGCGCTCTCCTATCACAGCGCTCTCCTATCACAGCGCTCTCCTATCACAGCGCTCTCCTATCACAGCGCTCTCCTATCACAGCGCTCTCCTAGTAAAGCGCTCTCCTATCACAGCGCTCTCCTAGTACAGCGCTCTCCTATCACAGCGCTCTCCTATCACAGCGCTCTCCTATCACAGCGCTCTCCTATCACAGCGCTCTCCTATCACAGCGCTCTCCTATCACAGCGCTCTCCTATCACAGCGCTCTCCTATCACAGCGCTCTCCTAGTAAAGCGCTCTCCTATCACAGCGCTCTCCTAGTAAAGCGCTCTCCTATCACAGCGCTCTCCTATCACAGCGCTCTCCTATCAAAGCGCTCTCCTATCACAGCGCTCTCCTATCACAGCGCTCTCCTATCACAGCGCTCTCCTATCACAGCGCTCTCCTATCACAGCGCTCTCCTATCACAGCGCTCTCCTATCAAAGCAAAGTTCCCCATAAGAAATAATGGAAACTCAGATGATTGGTTCCACCGCCATTTATTCAGAAGTCCTTCAGTTTCTATTCCATATAAAAAGATTCCAGCGATGTGATTGGTTGTGTGATTAGAAAATCTCCACCAATGGAATCCTCCACAAGGGGATCAGAAGGAATCTCCAGCAGGAGCTCCAGAGTATAGAAGAGCCTCTTGGGCCCCTTTCACACGGAGGGCGCGATAGCGTTAAAAATAGCGCCTGCAAAACGCCCTCAATCAGCTTCTCCATTCATTCCGGTGTGAGGCCCCCGGGGGCCCCTGAAGGGACAACATTTACCATCTCACATGGTTGATGATTAGGAGAGACACATCTAAATATGGAGGGGTCCGGGGGGGGAGGGGTCCGCATAGACCCTCCCCCGCAACGCCGGCTCTCACCGCTGTCAGTCTGCAATGGTGACCGGGAAGACTACCCTGCAGTACAGCGATCTGAAAGCGAGGCGTGAACCGCTCGTGGAAGGGGCGGCGTCAATGGCGGTGCGGGGGATGGTCTATGTGGAGAGCTTTACCCCGGATGCCTCCATACTTGGGCCCCTTTCACACCGGGGGGCGGGAGGTGCCGTGGCGGTTAAGCGCCATGATTTTTAGTGGCGTTTTACGGTTGGAATTGCGGCGGGATTCGGCTGCTAGCAGTGCGGTGTGCGGAGGGGATTGTAGATCTGTAAATATTTCTTCTCATCGCCAATATAATATTTCCTACGGAATGATCGTCATTTCCGATCACAAGCGTCCCGCAATCCCCGCCCCCTTCCTCTGTATTATATCTATATACCCCGATCTGTATATACACAGAGAGAATACACAGTATATATATATAGAGAGAGATATAGATAGAATACAGAATATATATATACACACAGAGAATAAAGAGTATATGGAGACAGTATATATATATATATAGAGAGAGAGAATAAAGAGTATATACACACACAGTATATAGATGGAGAATATAAAGGGATATATTTATATATTTGACGCACATTTCTGTATAATATATAAATCTCTATCACTGTCTCATCTCCATCTATAGAGAATACAGAGGAGTATATATAATATATACAGAGAGTATATTCTCCATCTATAGAGAATACAGAGGAGTATATATAATATATACAGAGAGTATATCCTCCATCTATAGAGAATACAGAGGAGTATATATAATATATACAGAGAGTATATCCTCCATCTATAGAGAATACAGAGGAGTATATATAATATATACAGAGAGTATATCCTCCATCTATAGAGAATACAGAGGAGTATATATAATATATACAGAGAGTATATCCTCCATCTATAGAGAATACAGAGGAGTATATATAATATATACAGAGAGTATATCCTCCATCTATAGAGAGAATACAGAGGAGTATATATAATATATACAGAGAGTATATCCTCCATCTATAGAGAATACAGAGGAGTATATATAATATATACAGAGAGTATATCCTCCATCTATAGAGAATACAGAGGAGTATATATAATATATACAGAGAGTATATCCTCCATCTATACAGAATACAGAGGAGTATATATAATATATACAGAGAGTATATCCTCCATCTATAGAGAATACAGAGGAGTATAT
The DNA here is from genome assembly GCF_905171775.1 of Rana temporaria. NCBI lineage: Eukaryota > Metazoa > Chordata > Amphibia > Anura > Ranidae > Rana > Rana temporaria. Next base: position 1,624 of record NW_024404420.1, on the reverse strand, counting down.
ATAATATATACAGAGAGTATATCCTCCATCTATAGAGAATACAGAGGAGTATATATAATATATACAGAGAGTATATCCTCCATCTATACAGAATACAGAGGAGTATATATAATATATACAGAGAGTATATTCTCCATCTATAGAATACAGAGGAGTATATATAATATATACAGAGAGTATATCCTCCATCTATAGAATACAGAGGAGTATATATAATATATACAGAGAGTATATCCTCCATCTATAGAGAATACAGAGGAGTATATATAATATATACAGAGAGTATATCCTCCATCTATAGAGAGAATACAGAGGAGTATATATAATATATACAGAGAGTATATCCTCCATCTATAGAGAGAATACAGAGGAGTATATATAATATATACAGAGAGTATATCCTCCATCTATAGAGAATACAGAGGAGTATATATAATATATACAGAGAGTATATCCTCCATCTATAGACAGAATACAGAGGAGTATATATAATATATACAGAGAGTATATCCTCCATCTATAGAATACAGAGGAGTATATATAATATATACAGAGAGTATATCCTCCATCTATAGAGAGAATACAGAGGAGTATATATAATATATACAGAGAGTATATCCTCCATCTATAGAGAATACAGAGGAGTATATATAATATATACAGAGGAGTATATCCTCCATCTATAGACAGAATACAGAGGAGTATATATAATATATACAGAGAGTATATCCTCCATCTATAGACAGAATACAGAGGAGTATATATAATATATACAGAGAGTATATCCTCCATCTATAGAGAATACAGAGGAGTATATATAATATATACAGAGAGTATATCCTCCATCTATAGACAGAATACAGAGGAGTATATATAATATATACAGAGAGTATATCCTCCATCTATAGAGAATACAGAGGAGTATATATAATATATACAGAGAGTATAATCTCCATCTATAGAGAGAATACAGAGGAGTATATATAATATATACAGAGAGTATATCCTCCATCTATAGAGAGAATACAGAGGAGTATATATAATATATACAGAGAGTATATCCTCCATCTATAGAGAGAATACAGAGGAGTATATATAATATATACAGAGAGTATATCCTCCATCTATACAGAATACAGAGGAGTATATATAATATATACAGAGAGTATATCCTCCATCTATAGACAGAATACAGAGGAGTATATATAATATATACAGAGAGTATATCCTCCATCTATAGACAGAATACAGAGGAGTATATATAATATATACAGAGAGTATATCCCCATCTATAGAGAGAATACAGAGGAGTATATATAATATATACAGAGAGTATATCCTCCATCTATAGAGAGAATACAGAGGAGTATATATAATATATACAGAGAGTATATCCTCCATCTATAGAGAGAATACAGAGGAGATATATAATATATACAGAGAGTATATCCTCCATCTATAGAGAATACAGAGGAGTATATATAGAGTATATACAGAGGAGTATATCCTCATCTATAGAGAATACAGAGGAGTATATATAATATATACAGAGAGTATACTCCATCTATATGAGATACAGAGGAGTTATTATTCAGGAGTTCTAGACAGAATCAGAGGAGTATAT
>NW_024404419.1:212212-261590 GCF_905171775.1 Rana temporaria | reverse complement strand
GTTCTCAAATGAAGGTCATATAAAAACATCGTCAGTGCAATGTACCACAAAATGAAGGTGGGGGGTGATGGTTACATGCCCCCACCCCCACCCCCACCGGTGCCAACATTGGGGCCCCAACTCTTCCACTCACCTGTAACCAACCAGAACTCAGCTCCGGCATGTGGTGGGGGGGTGGGGTGAAGCACCCACAGAATAAAGGTGTGGGGCGATGGCTACATGCCCCCCCCTGGTGCTCACCAACATTGGGGCCCCAACTCTCCGCTCACCTGTAACCAACCAGAACTCAGCTCCGGCATGTGGTGGGGGGGTGGGGTGAAGCACCCACAGAATAAAGGTGTAGGGCGATGGCTACATGCACCCCCTGGTGCTCACCAACATTGGGGCCCCAACTCTCCGCTCACCTGTAACCAACCAGAACTCAGCTCCGGCATGTGGTGGGGGGGAGGGGGGGGAAGCGCACGCACTGTAGTCAGCGGCACCGGTGAGTTATGGCAGCTCAGCTATACAAGGGGCCCCCCCTCCCCCGTTCGTGGTGATGCCCCAGCATTATGTACAATCCCCGTCTTATCCAATGGCAGAACTGAAATGTATCTGTATATAAAAAAAAGGAAGACTCTTCGTGGGCGGGCTCGCTGTATGGGGGAGGGAAGAAAAGTGCGCATAGAAAATTTCTGTAAAAACGGTGCAAATTAAAATGTTTTGTAGAGAACCTGGAAGAAAAAAAAAAACGGCAAAAGACTCGGGATATGGATCCTCCGGATACAAGATGGCCGCCCTCCCGCATGCCGTAGGAAGACCGGGCGGATCTCAAAAAAAGAAGGTGGAGTCAGCGAAACCCCCGAAACTCTTCCATTAACACTTTCACTCTTGGAGTGCATTATAGACTGGACCCCCCGCCCCCCACCCCAGGAAGGATGGCGGGTCACCACCGGAATCCAGCAGTTACCCACAATCCCACAGTGCAACAAATAAAAACATACAGGAAATATCACGGGATAAAAACAAAATTTACATAAAAAATAAAAATAAAAACGATCCACAGGCAGAAGAAGGATTCACAGGAAGAGCCGCTATACAGACACAGCGTCAGCAACACCAGGCTGTCCCCAGCGGGGCCCCCGGGGGCCACGCCAACATCCCTCGCCTGGGGTGAAGTGCGCTTTCAAAGTCAATACAATCTCCTGCTGCTTGAGGGAACCGCCCACCCTCCCCTCCCCTTCCCCCCTGCCCAATCAGACGAGGGCTCCCAGCAAGACGAGTCCCGGGGCGTCCAACCGCGAAATCTCACCGTACACACATGGCGGACGAGACGCGGAAAGAGGAAGCTCGCGGGGGCGTCCCAGAGTCCTTTGCGCCCCTCTTTCCGTAAAGCGCACAGACAGGATTTTTTGGGCTCTCGCCAACAAAGGAAGTTTTTTTTTTTTTTTCGGTGCACGGCACAAAATATCCCAACAGCCCCTGCGGTTCACCCCGCCCCCTAAATGAGGAGTTCGGCCCCCTCGTGGAAAGAAGCGGCGTGGCACAGAGTACGGGGCAGAGTTCCTCTTTAGTCTATGGTGCCCGGGTGGATGCTGAGGACGGGCGGCTCCAGGCAGGTGGGCGAGTAGTTGAGGTGCGGCTCTTTGATCCACAGGAGGGGCACGCCGTTCTTCCCCTCCCCCGTCTTGCTGGAGGGCCGGCTCCGGAAGCGCACCAGGAGGATGGTGATGATGAGGATCCCGAAGATGGGGAAGGGGTAGAAGAAGACCAGGTAGAAGAGGGCGTCGTTGGAGCAGATGACGGACTGCAGGTCAGACTCTGCGGGGGAGGGAACATACAGTGAGACATCTGATTGGTTGTGGATACATTTCATCTTTGTCTGATATTATGGAGGACTCTACGGGGGTCACATTAAAAAATTTCCAATTCATTCAGCTTTACAAGTCCAACTTTTCAGCCGGAGTACCAGAGATCACCTGAAGTCCGATAGATGGTGCCCCCTATCCTAGGGTGACAACACAGAACCTCCAATAATACTCTACAAGTGTTGTCACCCTAGGACAGTCAGGGTGTTACTGGCAGGATCATCAGGTGAAAATAAATAAGTGTGTGTGTGCGCGCACAGGTGTATGTACAGGGTGGGTGCGCGCGCGCGCACACAGGTGTATGTACAGGGTGGGTGCGCGCGCGCGCACACAGGTGTATGTACAGGGTGGGTGCGCGCGCGCACACACAGGTGTATGTACAGGGTGGGTGCGCGCGCACACAGGTGTATGTACAGGGTGGGTGCGCGCGCGCGCACACAGGTGTATGTACAGGGTGGGTGCGCGCGCGCACAGGTGTATGTACAGGGTGGGTGCGCGCGCGCGCACAGGTGTATGTACAGGGTGGGTGCGCGCACAGGTGTATGTACAGGGTGGGTGCGCGCGCGCACAGGTGTATGTACAGGGTGGGTGCGCGCACAGGTGTATGTACAGGGTGGGTGCGCGCGCGCGCACAGGTGTATGTACAGGGTGGGTGGGCGCGCACACAGGTGTATGTACAGGGTGGGCGCGCACACACGTATTTATTTTCACCTGAACATATTTCTTTTATATTAAATAAAATATAAATTATTCATTATTATAATATCATTAACTATAACATAAACAACATTTAAAAAATATCCTGTAAAATGTAAAATATAAATAAGATAAAAGGACAACAATTTAAAACTAATTGCACAATAGGTATATAATAATTTTATTAAAAATATACTATAGATTGCTAATGTATATTTATCATACATAATATCCAATAAATAAAATGAGAAAAATGTATTTACATTACAAAGAAGAAAATAAAAATACATTATTGTTGTTATTACTACCGTATAGTAATGTAAATAGATATAACAATTTAATATAATGCTTAAATATTTAGTAAAATATGATTATTAGTTTAATAATTTTATGTATTCACAAAATAATAATAATAATATTAATAATATATATATATATATATATATATATATATATATATATATATATATATATATATATATATATATAATTTTTTTTATTAAGTGAATACATAAAATGATCAAAATAAAATAATCGTATTTTACTAAATATTTAAGCATAACATTTTTAAATTGTTATATCCATTTAGATTACTGTACAGTAGTAATAATTGTATTTTTTTTCCTCTATGTAATGTAAATACATTTTTATAAAATTTATTATAGGCTTATTTAACCACTTCAGCCCCGGATTAAATTTACCCCCTTCCTGACCAGAGCACTTTTTGCGATTCGGCACTGCGTCGTTTTAACTGACAATTGCGCGGTCGTGCGACGTTGTACACAAACAAAATCGACGTCTTTTTTTCTCCACAAATAGAGCTTTCTTTTGGTGGTATCTGATCACCTCTGTGGTTTTTATTTTTTGCGCTATAAACAAAAAAACAAAAAAGCGACAATTTTGAAAAAATAAAAAGCAATCTTTTTTACTATAATAAATACCCCCAAAAAATATATGTATAAAAAAACAACATTTCTTTTAGTTTAGGCCAATACGCATTCTTCTACACTTTTTTTTTTTTTAGACAAAAAAAGAACGAAAAAAAAATAAACCCTGCAATAAGCGTATATAGATTGGTTTGCGCAAAAGTTATAGGGTCTACAAAATAGGGGAAAGATTTATGGCATTTTTTATTATTCATTTTTTTTTTTTTTATTAGTAATGGCGGCGATCTGTGATTTTTAGGACAGGACACCGATCACAGCTTCCTGTAATCGGGAGCGGTGATCAGTGTGGTGTCACACGTAGCCCATCCCCCTACAGTAAGAATCACTCCCTAGGACACACTTAACCCCTTCCTCGGCCCCCCCTAAGTGTTAACCCCTTCCCTGCCAGTGTCATTTACACAGTAATCAGTGCCGTCCATATATCTATATATATCCATCTCTGTTTGGCCAGAGTTGAGCTTTGATGATTGCCCCATATTCATACCCCCCCACCCCCTCTCCATGGCCCCATCATACCTTTGCCCTTCACAGTGACCGATCCGATCAGAGCTTCATCCTGAGCCAGTAGATACCAATCGCCGCGAGCTCCCATCATCCACTCCTGTACAGAGCAGGTGAAGTTCCCAGAATCCCCTGCGGTGACCCGAGGAACGCGCAGCTTGAAGGCGGTCGGGGACAGTTGGATTTGCTGTAGTCGTCCCTCCCAGCGTGGATTAGGCGTGCTCCACACCCCGACGCGGTCCGTACTTAGGATGGTCTGCAGCTCCGCACTCCGGCTTCCACCATGGAAGGACCAGGACACGGCCAGCTGGGACTCCGGCCGGGAGCGGGAGAGGATGGCGCAGTCCAGGGTGACGTGCTCCCCATCCATCACCGACATGTTCTGAGGATTGACGTCCAGGCGAAGAGCGGCTTCTGCAAAGAGAAGGGAAGATGGAAACTTCAGCAAAACCAACTCCAGAATATGGTGCTATGGTTCCCTCAACTGGTCTCTGAACCCAACCATGACCCCTACTTCACTCTCCCCAATCCACCACCACTTCACCCCCTCCACACCCAACCATGACCCCTACTTCACTCTCACCAATCCTTCACCACTTCACCCCTCCACACCAAACCATGACCCCTACTTCACTCTCCCCAATCCTTCACCACCTCCACACCCAACCATGACCCCTACTTCACTCTCCCCAATCCTTCACCACCTCCACACCCAACCATGACCCCTACTTCACTCTCTCCAATCCTTCACCCCCTCCACACCCAACCATGACCCCTACTTCACTCTCTCCAATCCTTCACCCCCTCCACACCCAACCATGACCCCTACTTCACTCTCACCAATCCTTCACCACTTCACCCCTCCACACCAAACCATGACCCCTACTTCACTCTCCCCAATCCTTCACCACCTCCACACCCAACCATGACCCCTACTTCACTCTCTCCAATCCTTCACCCCCTCCACACCCAACCATGACCCCTACTTCACTCTCTCCAATCCTTCACCCCCTCCACACCCAACCATGACCCCTACTTCACTCTCACCAATCCTTCACCCCCTCCACACCCAACCATGACCCCTACTTCCCTCTCCCAATCCTCCACAAACCATGACCCCTACGTCACTCTCCCCAATCCTCCACACCCAACCATGACCCCTACTTCCCTCTCCCAATCCTTCACCACTTCACCCCTCCACACCCAACCATGACCCCCCACTTCTCTCTCCCCAATCCTTCACCACTTCACCCCCAACCATGACCCATGCTTTGCCCCCCCACCAACCCCCATACTGTCACCCCTCCGACAACCCCCCCCCCCATTTGCTTTATTAGCCGGGGGGATAATGAATAGATTTCCCTCCTCCATTGTGAGAAGGGTGGGGGGGGAGTGTAGTCTCACCAGTGTAAACCGTATTACATTGATGAGTGCTGGAAGGGGTCATCACAACGATCATATGGCACAGAGCCGCTTCAATCAGCTCTGTGCAATCATATAAAGCTCGATGTTGTCTAATGGAGGAGAGCAATGGCTTGTGCTCCAACAATCGGACATGAACAAGGACATAAGAGATGTCCACACACCTAGTAAGGGTGAAGATCGGTCCTTTAATTATAACGGTTGTACATAAAGATCATAAAAACACATTTCCTCCTCATTAGGATATATTGTGTGGTTTGTCTTTCCACCATCAGCCTCATTCAGGAAGAGATTCGTAGTCACATCCTCTTTTGTGGTTTCTCTCTCTAGAACTCACTTTCGGGTTACGATTCCAATTCAGTATTTCCCATTTTCTTCGAGTTTATTGAAACTTCCCCATCGCTCTTTCATATCTCCTCGTCCTTCCTCCACTCAGTGCCCATTGGCGCCTTTATGTTTGCGTCTCGTTTGTATCCATCTTTTACTGGAGAGATTTCCCGAGGTTCACTTCCACCGCTATGATCTTTTTATCTTTTCCTGAACCCTCTCCTCTCCATTCTATCCTGAGCACTCTTCTCTCCTTGTTATCGCCTCCTTCCCCAAACACTCTTCTCTCCTGGTTACCTCCTCCTCTCACAAACACTCTTCTCTCCCTGTTATCCCCTCCTTTCCTGAGCACTCCTCTCTCCTAGTTATCCCCTCCTTTCCTGAGCACTCCTCTCTCCCTGTTATCCCCTCCTTTCCTGAGCACTGCCCTCTCCTAGTTATCCCCTCCTTCCCTGAGCACTCCTCTCTCCCAGTTATCCCCTCCTTTCCTGAGCACTCCTCTCTCCTAGTTATCCCCTCCTTTCCTGAGCACTCCTCTCTCCTAGTTATCCCCTCCTTTCCTGAGCACTCCTCTCTCCCTGTTATCCCCTCCTTTCCTGAGCACTCCTCTCTCCTAGTTATCCCCTCCTTTCCTGAGCACTCCTCTCTCCCTGTTATCCCCTCCTTTCCTGAGCACTGCCCTCTCCTAGTTATCCCCTCCTTTCCTGAGCACTGCCCTCTCCTAGTTATCCCCTCCTTCCCTGAGCACTCCTCTCTCCCAGTTATCCCCTCCTTTCCTGAGCACTCCTCTCTCCTAGTTCTCCCCTCCTTTCCTGAGCACTCCTCTCTCCTAGTTCTCCCCTCCTTTCCTGAGCACTCCTCTCTCCTAGTTCTCCCCTCCTTTCCTGAGCACTCTTCTCTCCCTGTTATCCCCTCCTTTCCTGAACACTCTTCTCTCCTAGTTATCCCCTCCTTTCCTGAACACTCCTCTCTCCTCACCTGAACACTCTTCTCTCCTAGTTATCCCCTCCTTACCTGAACACTCCTCTCTCCTCACCTGAACACTCTTCTCTCCTAGTTATCCCCTCCTTTCCTGAGCACTCCTCTCTCCTCACCTGAACACTCCTCTCTCCTCGATATGCCCTCCTTTCCTGAACACTCAGGGATAAAGGAGTCCAATGTAGAGCCAACACCGACAGCCCCTGCCCTTTGCAGCTGCCACTCCTGGTGTCTGCTCAGATCTGACACAGGGAGCAGTAGTTCAAAGGCAGGGCTCCCCCGCTCTCTGAGGTCGGGGTCACATAGGTGGGGTGTTTACTGAATCCAATTTGCATGACAAGCAAGTGTGACCGGCTCTCAATGGAGGCGGTTCACACAGGTCCAGGGCGGCCGCCGAGGTGCAGATTTGTGCTAGGTGTGAGCAGTACTAAAGAGGGGGAGATCTGTGCTGGGGGTAAGCATAACTAAGGGGCGGATCTTTACTGGGGGTGAGCTGTACTAAGGGGGGATCTTTACTGGGGGTCAGCTGTACTAAGGGGGGATCTTTACTGGGGGTGAGCTGTACTAAGGGGGGATCTTTACTGGGGGTCAGCTGTACTAAGGGGGGATCTTTACTGGGGGTCAGCTGTACCAAGGGAGGGGATCTGTGCTGGGGGTGAGCTGTACTATGGGGGGGGCTGTACTATTAAGGGGGATCTTTACTGGGGGTCAGTGGCACTAAAGGGGATCTTTACTGGGAGTCAGCTGTACTAAGGGGAAGATCTGTGCTGGGGTCAGCTGTACTAAGGGGGGATAGATGTATCCCGGTGGTGATCTGTACTAAAGAGAGGGGAGATATTTGCTGGGGATGAGCTGTACCAAGGGGGAGATCTGTGCTGGGGATGAGCTGTACTAAGCGGGGGTCTTTGCTTGGGGGCGAGTTGTACTAAAGAGGGGGAGATTTGTACTGGAGGGGTGAGCTGTACTAAGGGGGATAGATGTGTCCCGGGGGTGAGCTGTACTAAAGAGGGGGAGATCTTTGCTGGGGGTGAGCTGTACCAAGGGGGAGTTCTGTGCTGGGGATGAGCTGTACTAAGGGGGAGAAATGTGCTGGGGTCAGCTGTACTAAGGGGGGGGATGTCTTTACTTGGGGGGGTCAGCTGTCCTAAGGGGGAGGGGTCAGCTGTACTAAAGAGGGGGAGATCTGTGGTGGGGGTGAGCTGTACTAAGGAGGGATAGATTTGTCCCGGGTGTGAGCTGTACTAAGTGGGGACCTTTACAGGGGGGGGTAAGCTGTACTAAGGAGGTATAGATGTGTCCCAGAGGTGAGCTGTACTAGGGGGGGTCTTAACTGGGGGTGAGCTGTATCAAGGAGGGGGGGGGGGGGAATCTTTATTGGGGGTGAGCTGTACTAAGGGGAGGGGGGGATTTTTTTTACTGGGGGTGAGTTGTACTAAGGAGGGGGGGAATCTGTGCTGGGGGTAAGCTGTACCAAGGAGGGATAGATGTGTCCCGGCGGTGAGCTGTACTAAGGGGGATCCTAACTGAGGGGGGGGGTGAGCTGTACTAAGGAGGTATAGATGTGTCCCAGGGGTGAGCTGTACTGGGGGGGGGGGGGGGAGTCTTTACTGGGGGTGAGCTGTACCAATGAGGGGGGGGATAATCTTTACTGGGGGTGAGCTGTACCAAGGAGGGGGGGATAATCTTTACTGGGGGTGAGCTGTACTAAGGGTACTAAGGAGGGGTAGATCTGTGCTGGGGGTGAGTTGTACTAAGGGGAGGGGGGGGATTTTTTTACTGGGGGTGAGTTGTACTGGAGAGGAAGAGGAGTATGAGAAAATGATCTACAACCCTGAAGGAGCCTGTGGGAGTCTTGTGGGAGAATGAGGAGGAAATAATGAGAGATAGGGACGATGAGAAAATGGGAAACACTGGACAGATAGGAAATCTGGAAGGTTCTAGAAAGAAGAAGGAAGACTGAAGAGGAAGTGAATATGTTGTTATCTCTTCCTTTGCTACAAATCACTCATGAAGAGCAATCAGTAGCAGAAACTGTTAAAATGTAACATTGTAGTGAAGTTTGCTCACCAACTAGAAGCTGTAATCACCGGCAATATATATTTTATCAGCAATTAATCTCCGCTACAAAAGTGTGACGTGTCCGATATGTAAAGCAATTATTTTAGCCTCTCAACCTCTATAGAACGTCCACCTCTGCGCCCCATATAATGATCCCGCCCCCTCGCACCATGTAAACTCACCAGGTCGTCGCACACTGACATAGGTAGCGGCTGAGCGGTCTTCGGCCCTCTTGTACCATTGGCGCCCCGGATCCTGCAGCCACTCCTGTACACGGCAGCTGTAGGCCCCGCTGTCCTGCTCTTCAGCAGTGCGGAGGGTGAGGGTGTAGAAGCCTGGAGACGGCTGGGATAGGAAGAGACGGCTGGGCAGGTCGGGGTTCCCCCTATCCTCCTCCTCGGGGGGCGGTAGAGTGATGGCTTCAGTGGATAATCTGGCCAGAGTTCTTCTCTCTGATTCTCCTGCCCGCCACACCAGCCACTCCAGGGACAGGCGGGACTCCGGCAGGGTGCGGTTTAGTACCTGGCACGTCACCGTGAAGCTGTTGCCCTCCAAGACGGTTAAATTACGAGGAAGTTGATCCAACTGGAGGTTTAGGTCTGAGGAGGAAAAAAAAAAAAAGGCAAAAGATCATCATGGGGTCCTTCTTAAGGCAGAACTCGGATTCTAAGTCAAAGCTTGGTCATCCCCTCTACATCACCCAATATTTTTTACAGTCTATTGACTTCTCATCCATCCTTCAGCCCTTCACCCAACCAGGCGCCCATCAGCCCTCCACCAAACCAGGCGCCCATCAGCCCTCCACCAAACCAGGCGCCCATCAGCCCTCCACCAAACCAGGCGCCCATCAGCCCTCCACCAAACCAGGCGCCCATCAGCCCTCCACCAAACCAGGCGCCCATCAGCCCTCCACCAAACCAGGCGCCCATCAGCCCTCCACCAAACCAGGCGCCCATCAGCCCTCCACCAAACCAGGCGCCCATCAGCCCTCCACCAAACCAGGCGCCCATCAGCCCTCCACCAAACCAGGCGCCCATCAGCCCTCCACCAAACCAGGCGCCCATCAGCCCTCCACCAAACCAGGCGCCCATCAGCCCTCCACCAAACCAGGCGCCCATCAGCCCTCCACCAAACCAGGCGCCCATCAGCCCTCCACCAAACCAGGCGCCCATCAGCCCTCCACCAAACCAGGCGCCCATCAGCCCTCCACCAAACCAGGCGCCCATCAGCCCTCCACCAAACCAGGCGCCCATCAGCCCTCCACCAAACCAGGCGCCCATCAGCCCTCCACCAAACCAGGCGCCCATCAGCCCTCCACCAAACCAGGCGCCCATCAGCCCTCCACCAAACCAGGCGCCCATCAGCCCTCCACCAAACCAGGCGCCCATCAGCCCTCCACCAAACCAGGCGCCCATCAGCCCTCCACCAAACCAGGCGCCCATCAGCCCTCCACCAAACCAGGCGCCCATCAGCCCTCCACCCAACCAGGAGTCTATATGGACATTCTACAGCAAGTGCGAGAAGAATGGACAAACTGATTTATCAAACTCTGAAAAGTAAACCAGCTGAAGTATCAAACCCATTTTCCCATTCTTTTGCTCAATCCCCCCCCCCCCCCCATGTATTACCAGAAAACCATTTGTTAAAATTGGTACAGGGTAAAGAGTACTCCTGCCAATACTGCATTCAGAGACCACCAATGTATTATGATTTATGCTGTCAGAGTTGAATAACTGCCAAACCCCTCAGAAAATGTGTCCTTACACATGTGAAGTGTGCGAAATGCGTCTACCCAGCATTCCGATTCCTGACGTTTTTAGGATGTCCAAATAGAAAAGGATTTTGATCTACAGTGGAGAACTTGTATAGCAAGGAAAAATTTGAGGCGTGTCTGACCAGAGAGGGGAGGGGGGGGCAGTGTCTGACCAGAGAGGGGAGGGGAGGGGGGGGCAGTGTCTGACCAGAGAGGGGAGGGGAGGGGGGGGCAGTGTCTGACCAGAGAGGGGAGGGGAGGGGGGGGCAGTGTCTGACCAGAGAGGGGAGGGGAGGGGGGGGCAGTGTCTGACCAGAGAGGGGAGGGGAGGGGGGGGCAGTGTCTGACCAGAGAGGGGAGGGGGGGGGCAGTGTCTGACCAGAGAGGGGAGGGGGGGGGCAGTGTCTGACCAGAGATGGGAGGGGGGGCAGTGTCTGACCAGAGATGGGAGGGGGGGGGCAGTGTCTGACCAGAGAGGGGAGGGGGGGGGCAGTGTCTGACCAGAGAGGGGAGGGGGAGGCAGTGTCTGACCAGAGAGGGGAGGGGGAGGCAGTGTCTGACCAGAGAGGGGAGGGGGGGGCAGTGTCTGACCAGAGAGGGGAGGGGGGAGGCAGTGTCTGACCAGAGAGGGGAGGGGGGGGCAGTGTCTGACCAGAGAGGGGAGGGGGGGCAGTGTCTGACCAGAGAGGGGAGGGGGGGGCAGTGTCTGACCAGAGAGGGGAGGGGGGGCAGTGTCTGACCAGAGAGGGGAGGGGGGCAGTGTCTGACCAGAGAGGGGAGGGGGGGCAGTGTCTGCCCAGAGAGGGGGGCGTGCCTGATTGCTGATCACCGATTGTGCTAGGTCAATCCCTGATGCCTATTGGACAGCGCAGTCATACAGACTAGAACCGGAGAATGGAGGTAGGATTGTAAAAACAGAGGATGTTTAATTAGATCTACAATCAGATACATTGTCTAATCTTTTGCTAGGATTTCCGATGCAGCAACATATGATTGTTCCCTGCCAGTCCCGGGCTTGGAAGTTACAAACCTCAACCAGAATGTTTACTTATAAAATTAGAACTATGCTTCAAGTATGGTGATCTTCTATAAAAAGGGAGGTACCATCATCCCAAAATGGCCAATAATCAGAAAGGGAGGCCTAGAGCTGCCCCAAACATGCCCCTGGCAAAAATGGAAAATGGACTCTTGGTGCCCAAGGATTTGACAAGGGTTCAAAAAAACATAACAATTTATTATTATAGAAACGTTTCAAAAGACATCAAACGTGATCAAAAAATATAAATAAAATCAATGGTTACATTTGTACATCGTTCTTGATTCAAAGAATAGTGTATTGTCCCCAATAGATGGTGGGGATATACTGGATATAGGAGATCTTGACATGGTCCTCTAGATGTTTCATTTTTTAATGGCTGATAAATTTTAAGACTACTATGATCTATCAGATGACAATGATTGACGACTCCTGAGGAAGCGGCCCTTACCACGAAACATGTAGAGGACTAGGTCAAGATCTCCTATATCCGGCATGTCCCCACCATCTATTGGGGAAAATCTCTTAATTCAAAGAAGAGTGGATTGTCCCCAATAGATAATGGGGATATACCGGATATAGTAGATCTTGACATCTATGTCATCTACATATATCGCGTCCTCTACATGTTTCGCGGTAAGGACCACTTCCTCAGGAGGAGTCAATCATTGTCCTCTGATAGATCATAGTAGTAGTCTTATAACCAATCAGCCATAACATGAAACATGTAGAGGACTAGGTCAAGATATCCTATATCTGGTATCCCCACCATCTACTGAGGGACAATCCACTATTCTTGAATTAAGAGATTGTCCCCAATAGATGGTGGAGATATAGCAGATATAGGAGTTCTTGACATGTCATCTAGAAGTTTAATTTCTTACGGCCGATTTGTTAAGACTACTACTATGATCTAACAGAGGACAATGATTGACTCCTCCTAAGGAAGCGGCCCTTACCGCAAAACATGTAGAGGACCCTAGGTCAAGATCTCCTATATCCCCACCATTTACTGGGGACAATCCACTATTCTTTGAATTAAGAGATTGTCCCCAATAGATGATGGGGTTACGGGAGATAGTATAGTAGATCTTGACATAGTCCTCTACATGTTTAATTTCTTACGGCTGATTTTTTATAAGACTACTATTATGATCTAACAGAGGACAATGATTGACGACTCCTGAGGAAGCGGCCCTTACCACGAAACATGTAGAGGACCCTAGGTCAGTGTTTCTCAATTCCAGTCCTCAGGCCCCCCCAACAGGTCAGGTTTTCAGGATTTCCATTATTTTGCACAGGTGATTTGATCAGTTTCACTGCCTTAGTAATCACCACAGCCTTTTCATCTGAGGGAAATCCTGAAAACCTGACCTGTTGGGGGGGCCTGAGGACTGGAATTGAGAAACACTGGTCTAGGTCAAGATCTACTATCTCCGGTATGTCCACCATCTATTGGGGACAATCCACTATTCTTTAAAATTAAGAAACGATGCATGGATGTAACCAAGGATTTTATTAACATTTTTTGGTCATGTTTGAGGTCATTTTAAAATGTTTCTATACCAATAATAAAAAAAAAAAAATTATATTTTTTTGAACCCTTGTCAAATCCTTGGGCACAGAGAGAGTCCATTTTCTGCCAGGGGCAAGTTTGGGGCAGCTCTGGGCTTCCCTTTCTAATTACAGAACATTTTACTTATTTACAATGTCCCGTGTAGACGGATCCCGATTGTAGCTGCGATTTTACAACCTCCAGGATTAGAAGGATCGGGAAGGTGAGAATCCCCCAGAATCCCGCGCTCCACATACAAATCGTACTTGGTCCGGAAGACGCACAGATAAGATATGGCGCTGTGACCTCACTACTGTGAACCCTTGGAGGGTTCTGCGAGAAGACTCGGTGCGGAAAGAACAAAGCGATTTTATTGCACCGGATTCTTTTTATCTCCACTTAGAGACCCTCCTCCATTCACTGCCTGTGCCCAATTATCCCCACTTAGGAGGTGAATGGAGGAGGGTCTCTATGTCCAATCAATAATCAGTAAATCATTCATACTTCTACAGTATATCCGCTCTTACAAATGACTGTCACAAACCTCTGGGGGAGGTAATAAAAGTGTCAGATTCTGATTGAACTTTGCCTCAACTGGAGCAGCCAATCAGCTTTTACATTTTCTAAGCTGTATAATGAAACGTAAAATCCGATTGGCTGCTATGTGGTGCAATGGCACTTGCCTCAGACACTTTTCATTACTCTGTATAAATAATAAAACAAAACAAAAAAAAACACACACAAACGCACGTACAAAACCAAACCACAAAGCAAATATGAATGGTAAACAACATAATAAAAAAACAAATTAAAATCAAGCACACAGCTAAATCAAATCATACATATTCTTGAACCAACACCGTATCCAAAACACTGCATGCAGCAAACCGCGTCTCCGTACAACAGAGAAAATAAATCCACAAAACAAAAATAAATAAAAAAAATAGGAATGAATGTTGTACAGCACCTCAAAAAAAAAAAAATTATATATATATTTTAATAATAATAATTATTATAATAATAATAATAATAATAATAATAATAATAATAATAATAATAATAATAATATATAAATTCAACCAAGAAGCAAAATACACAAAAACAAATATAAATAAGTTGACCCAGAAATAAAATGCACAAAAATAAATATAAAGTCAACAAAGAAATAAAATCCACAAAATATAAAGTCAACCAGGAAACAAAAATACACACACACACACACACACACACACAAGAAAAAAGTCAAAGCATGAATGAATAAAAAAAAATAAAAAAAAAAGTCAGATAACAGTTTGAGTAGCAAAATGGGTGACAATATGCTAATCGGCAACTCATTCCTATTGGAATAGAAATTATAGCAACAGGATGATTGTTATGGAATTATAACGGTGCCCACAATTAGAAAAAGAAAAAAAAAACATTTTTATATAAAACCAGACCATTCATTAATAAAAAAAAAAAAAAAAAATGTGGGTTCAATAAAAATCTGAGTATTGTTCATATCATATCAATGGTCACTGCTGTGTGTGTAATATATATATACACACACACACACACACACACACACACACACACACACATATACATACAGCAGTGACCATTGATATGATATGAACAATACTCAGATTTTTATTGAACCCAAACTTTGTTTTAATTTTATATGAATAAACGGTCTGATTTTATATAAAATATGTTCTCATTGTGGGCACCATTATAATTCCATAACAATCATCCTGTTGCTTACATTTCAGATAACACCCAGCAATATTTTAAAAAAAAAAAAGTGTGTAATAAAGTTACAAAATATACCAAAAAAAATTAAATGTTAAAAATGTTACAAAAGGAGTATCCATTTCCAAAAGAACACACATTTGGACTTTTATTTTGGACACTTTAGTTTACTTTGTGACATTCGTTATTTTTTTTAATCTATATTAAACACTTGAGTGAACCGATTTTTTTTTTAAATTCATTTCAGGATGTTGTCTGACATTTGTATTATTCCTCCATACTTTGGCTTTTTTGTTTCTCGATTATACGGGGACACGGTTTGTTGTGCGCAATGATTGGATACAGTGTTGTTTTTGATGTTTGAATACAACGTTTAGGTTGTTGAGTGCTGTACAGTCCGGGCACCTAGGTTTAAGCGACCAGTTGTTTAATGTTTATGTTGGCTGTTCCTTGGCCATTTTAAAGCAGGGGGAGGGGGGGGGGAAGGGGCCTGACTCCAATGTGAAGGAGAAAAGGGCCCAACTCCAACGTGAAGGGGGGGGAGAAAAGGGTCAGACTCCAACGTGAAGGAGGGGGGGGGGGGGAGGAGAAAAGGGGCCAACTCCAACGTGAAAGGGGGGGGGGAAAGAGGCCAACTCCAATGTGAAAGGGGGGGGGGAAGAGGCCAACTCCAATGTGAAAGGGGGGGGGGGGAGAGGCCAACTCCAACGTGAAAGAGGGGGGGGGGGGAAGAGGCCAACTCCAACGTGAAAGAGGGGGGGGGGGGAAGAGGCCAACTCCAACGTGAAAGAGGGGGGGGGAAGAGGCCAACTCCAACGTGAAAGAGGGGGGGGGGGAAGAGGCCAACTCCAACGTGAAAGAGGGGGGGGGGGAGAGGCCAACTCCAATGTGAAAGGGGGGGGGGGGGAAGAGGCCAACTCCAACGTGAAAGAGGGGGGGAGAGAAGAGGCCAACGCCAACATGAAGGAGGGGGGGGGAGAGAAGAGGCCAACTCCAACATGAAGGAGGGGGGGAGAGAAGAGGCCAACTCCAACATGAAGGAGGGGGGAGAGAAGAGGCTGACTCAAACGTGAAGGAGGGGGAGAGAAGAGGCCGACACCCATATGGATGGGGGAGAGAAGAGGCTCCAATGTAAATCGAGGGGGGCGAGGCCACTTCAATGTGGGGGGGGGGGGGGGAAGAGGCCAACTCCAACGTGAAAGAGGGGGGGAGAGAAGAGGCCAACGCCAACATGAAGGAGGGGGGGGGGAGAGAAGAGGCCAACTCCAACATGAAGGAGGGGGGGAGAGAAGAGGCCAACTCCAACATGAAGGAGGGGGGAGAGAAGAGGCTGACTCAAACGTGAAGGAGGGGGAGAGAAGAGGCCGACACCCATATGGATGGGGGAGAGAAGAGGCTCCAATGTAAATCGAGGGGGGCGAGGCCACTTCAATGTGGGGGGGGGGGGGAAGAGGCCAACTCCAACGTGAAAGAGGGGGGGAGAGAAGAGGCCAACGCCAACATGAAGGAGGGGGGGGAGAGAAGAGGCCAACTCCAACATGAAGGAGGGGGGGAGAGAAGAGGCCAACTCCAACATGAAGGAGGGGGGAGAGAAGAGGCTGACTCAAACGTGAAGGAGGGGGAGAGAAGAGGCCGACACCCATATGGATGGGGGAGAGAAGAGGCTCCAATGTAAATCGAGGGGGGCGAGGCCACTTCAATGTGGGGGGGGGGGGGAACCTCTGATGTGATGTTAAGTTCATTAAGGTGGTTGTGTGCATCCCATACTCGTATACGTTTTTTGCATACTATACATGGGGTACCGCGACAGAAAAAAAATAAAGGGTAAGATGTTGAGCTTCAGAACATCTCAATAAAAGCCAGGACCGGCACACAATAGAATGAGCATCCGATCTCCTCCATAGTAGACGCCACCGCCATCAATATTAGAGGACAATACATCGCCTCCATTTCTCGCACACAGATCCATCATCCGAATGCAAATATTTACACAGCGATCAACGTACAACTTGTGAAAGGGGCGAGTATCCGCTCGGTATGGAAATCCGAGGAGACCTTTCTATGTACAGATCGCTGGCAACTCATCTTATGGAAATGTCCCATGTCAGTTATTGTAAAGACTCAACAATCGCCATTGTTCCCCCCGACTGATCCCAGCTGCTTGTGTTTACCCAGCGTCTCATACTGCGCTACAGACACAATCCTACCAGCTGGACGTCCGCTGAGCGCAGATCCTCTCCCCACCAGATCAGTTTCATAGGACATTTACAGTAGCTGCACCACAGGAGCTTACACTCTAATATCCCCCCACAGTCACACACTATTATTATACATTTATATAGCTCTGACATATACCGCAGTGCTGTACAGAGAGCACCGAGCCAATCACATCAGTCTCTGTACAGAGGAGCTTACACTCTAATGTCCCCACCCCCCCACAATCACATCAGTCTCTGTACAGAGGAGCTTACGCTCGAATGTCCCCTCCCCCCCACAGTCACATCAGTCTCTGTACAGAGGAGCTTACACTCTAATGCCCCCTCCCCCCCCACAGTCACATCAGTCTCTGTACAGAGGAGCTTACGCTCGAATGTCCCCTCCCCCCCACAGTCACATCAGTCTCTGTACAGAGGAGCTTACACTCTAATGCCCCCTCCCCCCCACAGTCACACATTATTATTATACATTTATATAGCTCTGACATATACCGCAGTGCTGTACAGAGAGCACCGAGCCAATCACATCAGTCTCTGTACAGAGGAGCTTACACTGTAGTATGCAGAGGTAATATCATCCCTGGTGGGATTTGAACCCATGACTCCAGTGCTGAGATGCCTCTGGGCTGTCTGGTGCTGGGTATCCGTTCTCTCCTCTCGGGGGGAATGATTCCATCAGTCGATCGGCATTATTTTTTTATTGCACAGCTCTAATTTGCATCTTTTTCACCATTCTCCCCCCCCCCCCCCTCCCTTGTTTGCACTTCAAAGGATCTCTGCCTTGTAAATCCGACGTTTCTTCTGCAGTTCATCTGTAATCAGCCCCACAAAGCGGCTCTGCGCGTTCAACGCTCGCTGTGATCTCACTACAATCAGCCATTAAAGTCACCTAAAGTCAAATATTCACCCTCTCCCGGGGTTTTTAAATGCTAATAAGATTCAGAAAAAAAAAGTTCACCGAGACTCCGAATCCCCGCAAGGCCAGTCACATGACGAGCGCCAAGGTACGGGTCACATGGTCTACTATGAATCTACAGGGATTGGCCATGAATAGCCAGTCATAGGACAAGTGTCAAGGGCCAAGGCATGGGTCACATGGTCTCTACCCATAGTAAGAATCCTCATACAATTGGCCATCGACAGCCAATTATATGACAGATGTCAAGGTACGGGTCACGTGGTCTCTACTATGAATCCTCAGGGGATTGGCCATTAATAGCCAGTCATAGGACAAGGGCCAAGGTACGGGTCACATGGTCTCTACTATGACTCCTCAGGGGATTGACCATCAATAGCCAGTCATAGGACAAGTGTCAAGTGCCAAGGCATGGGTCACATGGTCTCTACCCAAAGCAAGAATCCTCAGGGGATTGGCCATCAACAGCCAAACATATGACAGATGTCAAGGTACGGCTCACGTGGTCTATTCTTAGTACGAATACTCAGGATTGGCATCAACAGCCAATCATATAACAAGTGTCAAGGCATGGGTCACATGGTCTCTACCCAAAGAAAGGCCATCAATAGCCAGTCACAAGATCTCTACGCATACTAAGAATCTTCGAATACTGGCACCAACTGCCACTCACACAAGTGCCAAGGTAGAGGTCACATGACCGCTAGTCATACCAAGAATCTTATGGGACTGGCATTAGCAGCCAGTCACAAGTGCCAAGGCATGGGTCACATGGTCTCTACCCTTAAAGAGGGAGTTCACCTAAAAAAATGTTTTAACCTTAGATTGAGGCTCATTTTGTGAAGGGCAATCGACTATTTTTTTTTAAAATCGAAGCCGTACTTACCGTTTTAGAGAGCGATCTTCTCCGCCGCTTCCGGGTATGGGTCTTCGGGAGCGGGCGTTCCTATTTTGATTGACAGTCTTCCGACAGGCTTCCGACGGTCGCATACATCGCGTCACGAGTAGCCGAAAGTCGGTGCGGCTCTATACGGCGCCTGCGCACCGATGTTGGGCTACTTTCGGAAAATCGTGACGCGATGTATGCGACCGTCGGAAGACTGTCAATCAAAATAGGAACGCCCAGTCCCGCAGCCCATACCCAGAAGCGGCGGAGAAGATCGCTCTCTACAACGGTAAGTACGGCTTTGTTTTAAAAAAAAATAGCCGATTCCCCTTCACAAAATGAGCCTCAATCTAAGGGTAAAAATTGTCATTTCCGGGTGAACCTCCACTTTAAGAATCTTCAGGGATTGGCATCAATAGCCAGTCACATGACAAGTGCCAAGGTGGAGGTCACATGATCTCCACTACTCACAAGAATGTTCAGGGATTGGCCATCAATAGTCAATCACATGACAAGTGCCAAGGTGCAGGTCACATGACTTCTACTCATACCAAGAATCTTAAGGGACTGGCATCAGCCAAACATAACAAGTGCCAAGGCATGGGTCACATGGTCTCTACCCTTAAGACTCTTCAGGGATTGGCATCAATAGCCAGTCACATGACAAGTGCCAAGGTATGGGTCACATGGTCTCTACCCAAAAAAAGGCCATGAATAGCCAGTCACAAGATCTCTACGCATACTAAGCATCTTAGAATACTGGCACCAACTGCCACTCACACAAGTGCCAAGGTACAGGTCACATGACCGCTAGTCAGAACAAGAATCTTATGGGACTGGCATTGGCAGCCAGTCACATAAGTGCCAAGGCATGTGTCACATGGTCTCTACCCTTAAGAATCTTCAGGGATTGGCATCAATAGCCAGTCACATGACAAGTGCCAAGGTATGGGTCACATGGTCTCTACCCTTAAGAATCTTCAGGGATTGGCATCAATAGCCAGTCACATGACAAGTGCCAAGGTGGAGGTCACATGATCTCCACTACTCACAAGAATGTTCAGGGATTGGCCATCAATAGTCAATCACATGACAAGTGCCAAGGTGCGGGTCACATGACTTCTGCTCATACTAAGAATCTTAAGGGACTGGCATCAGCCAATCATAACAAGTGCCAAGGTATGGGTCGCTTGGTCTCTAAGCATACTAAACATTTTTAGGGATATATATCAAGAAACTGTTCAAGCGAAGGTTCCAAGTGTCTGGGACTCCTCGGTGGGGGGGGTAGTGGGGGTGGGGAAGGAGGGTAGCTCTATAATATGTGGTCACTGGTGGCTTTCTTAGTTTTGATGTTTTTGGCAGGCAGCAGTCATCAGACCTCGTGATGGGAGAACACGGCTGGAGATTCCCCCCCAGGCAATTTCCCAGCATCTTATCAGTCTGTGTGATGTCAGTGCGGGCTCCTGGGCCCAGAGAACAGACATTTCCAGCTGAGAAGACGCAGAACTTGTAAAGAGGACCCGTCTCCTCTGCAAACATCGCAAATCAAAGGGGTCCCTCAACAAGGTTCCCAACTAAAGATCTTTTTTACGGACATACAAGATCACCCCGGGTGACTCGGGCAGTATCCTCGCAATTACCTACACAGATCCATCCCGGCCAACCCGGAGGATCGGTCATGAAGAAGGATATACAGAGCATCCGGAAAGTACTCACATCGCTTCACTTATTCCACATTTTGCCATGTTACATCCTTATTCCAAGATGGATTACATTTATTATTGTCTTCAAAATTCTACAAACAATCTCCCATAATGATAATGTGAGAGAAGTATCACAGGCTCCTCCCCTCGTGTACACAAGTATCGGAGCCTGTGCTCCTCGTGTGCACAAGTATCGGAGCCTGTGCTCCTCGGGTGCACAAGTATCAGAGCCTGTGCTCCTCGGGTGCACAAGTATCAGAGCCTGTGCTCCTCGTGTACACAAGTATCGGAGCCTGTGCTCCTCGTGTACACAAGTATCGGAGCCTGTGCTCCTCATGTACACAAGTATCGGAGCCTGTGCTACTCGTGTGCACAAGTATCGGAGCCTGTGCTCCTCGGGGGCACGGGAGGAGCATCCGAGCATGTGCTACTCGTGTGCACAAGTATCGGAGCCTGTGCTCCTCGGGTGCACAAGTATCGGAGCCTGTGCTCCTCGGGTGCACAAGTATCGGAGCCTGTGCTACTCGTGTACACAAGTATCGGAGCCTGTGCTCCTCGTGTACACAAGTATCGGAGCCTGTGCTCCTCATGTACACAAGTATCGGAGCCTGTGCTACTCGTGTGCACAAGTATCGGAGCCTGTGCTCCTCGTGTACACAAGTATCGGAGCCTGTGCTCCTCATGTACACAAGTATCGGAGCCTGTGCTACTCGTGTGCACAAGTATCGGAGCCTGTGCTCCTCGGGGGCACGGGAGGAGCATCCGAGCATGTGCTACTCGTGTGCACAAGTATCGGAGCCTGTGCTCCTCGGGTGCACAAGTATCGGAGCCTGTGCTCCTCGGGTGCACAAGTATCGGAGCCTGTGCTACTCGTGTACACAAGTATCGGAGCCTGTGCTCCTCGTGTACACAAGTATCGGAGCCTGTGCTCCTCATGTACACAAGTATCGGAGCCTGTGCTACTCGTGTGCACAAGTATCGGAGCCTGTGCTCCTCGGGGGCACGGGAGGAGCATCCGAGCATGTGCTACTCGTGTGCACAAGTATCGGAGCCTGTGCTCCTCGGGTGCACAAGTATCGGAGCCTGTGCTCCTCGGGTGCACAAGTATCGGAGCCTGTGCTCCTCGGGTGCACAAGTATCGGAGCCTGTGCTCCTCGGGTGCACAAGTATCGGAGCCTGTGCTCCTCATGTACACAAGTATCGGAGCCTGTGCTACTCGTGTACACAAGTATCGGAGCCTGTGCTACTCGTGTACACAAGTATCGGAGCCTGTGCTACTCGTGTACACAAGTATCGGAGCCTGTGCTACTCGTGTACACAAGTATCGGAGCCTGTGCTCCTCGTGTACACAAGTATCGGAGCCTGTGCTCCTCGGGTACACAAGTATCGGAGCCTGTGCTCCTCGGGTACACAAGTATCGGAGCCTGTGCTCCTCATGTACACAAGTATCGGAGCCTGTGCTCCTCATGTACACAAGTATCGGAGCCTGTGCTACTCGTGTACACAAGTATCGGAGCCTGTGCTCCTCGGGTGCACAAGTATCGGAGCCTGTGCTACTCGTGTACACAAGTATCGGAGCCTGTGCTACTCGTGTACACAAGTATCGGAGCCTGTGCTACGCGTGTACACAAGTATCGGAGCCTGTGCTACTCGTGTGCACAAGTATCGGAGCCTGTGCTACTCGTGTACACAAGTATCGGAGCCTGTGCTACGCGTGTACACAAGTATCGGAGCCTGTGCTCCTCGTGTACACAAGTATCGGAGCCTGTGCTCCTCGTGTACACAAGTATCGGAGCCTGTGCTACTCGTGTACACAAGTATCGGAGCCTGTGCTACGCGTGTACACAAGTATCGGAGCCTGTGCTACGCGTGTACACAAGTATCGGAGCCTGTGCTACGCGTGTACACAAGTATCGGAGCCTGTGCTACTCGTGTGCACAAGTATCGGAGCCTGTGCTCCTCGGGGGCACGGGAGGAGCATCCGAGCATGTGCTACTCGTGTGCACAAGTATCGGAGCCTGTGCTCCTCGGGTGCACAAGTATCGGAGCCTGTGCTACTCGTGTGCACAAGTATCGGAGCCTGTGCTCCTCGGGTGCACAAGTATCGGAGCCTGTGCTCCTCGGGTGCACAAGTATCGGAGCCTGTGCTCCTCGGGTGCACAAGTATCGGAGCCTGTGCTCCTCGTGTACACAAGTATCGGAGCCTGTGCTACTCGTGTACACAAGTATCGGAGCCTGTGCTACTCGTGTGCACAAGTATCGGAGCCTGTGCTCCTCGGGGGCACGGGGAGGAGCATCCGAGCATGTGCTCCTCGTGTACACAAGTATCGGAGCCTGTGCTCCTCGTGTACACAAGTATCGGAGCCTGTGCTACTCGTGTACACAAGTATCGGAGCCTGTGCTACTCGTGTACACAAGTATCGGAGCCTGTGCTACTCGTGTGCACAAGTATCGGAGCCTGTGCTACTCGTGTGCACAAGTATCGGAGCCTGTGCTACTCGTGTACACAAGTATCGGAGCCTGTGCTACTCGTGTGCACAAGTATCGGAGCCTGTGCTACTCATGTGCACAAGTATCGGAGCCTGTGCTACTCGGGGGCACGGGAGGAGCATCCGAGCATGTGCTCCTCGTGTACACAAGTATCGGAGCCTGTGCTACTCGTGTACACAAGTATCGGAGCCTGTGCTACTCGTGTACACAAGTATCGGAGCCTGTGCTACGCGTGTACACAAGTATCGGAGCCTGTGCTACTCGTGTGCACAAGTATCGGAGCCTGTGCTACTCGTGTACACAAGTATCGGAGCCTGTGCTACGCGTGTACACAAGTATCGGAGCCTGTGCTACGCGTGTACACAAGTATCGGAGCCTGTGCTACTCGTGTGCACAAGTATCGGAGCCTGTGCTACTCGTGTGAACAAGTATCGGAGCCTGTGCTCCTCGGGGGCACGGGAGGAGCATCCGAGCATGTGCTCCTCGTGTACACAAGTATCGGAGCCTGTGCTCCTCGGGGGCACGGGAGGAGCATCCGAGCATGTGCTCCTCGTGTACACAAGTATCAGAGCCTGTGCTCCTCGTGTACACAAGTATCGGAGCCTGTGCTACTCGTGTACACAAGTATCGGAGCCTGTGCTACTCGTGTACACAAGTATCGGAGCCTGTGCTACTCGTGTGCACAAGTATCGGAGCCTGTGCTACTCGTGTACACAAGTATCGGAGCCTGTGCTACTCGTGTGCACAAGTATCGGAGCCTGTGCTCCTCGTGTGCACAAGTATCGGAGCCTGTGCTACTCGTGTACACAAGTATCGGAGCCTGTGCTACGCGTGTACACAAGTATCGGAGCCTGTGCTACTCGTGTGCACAAGTATCGGAGCCTGTGCTACTCGTGTACACAAGTATCGGAGCCTGTGCTACGCGTGTACACAAGTATCGGAGCCTGTGCTCCTCGTGTACACAAGTATCGGAGCCTGTGCTACTCGTGTACACAAGTATCGGAGCCTGTGCTACGCGTGTACACAAGTATCGGAGCCTGTGCTACGCGTGTACACAAGTATCGGAGCCTGTGCTACTCGTGTGCACAAGTATCGGAGCCTGTGCTACTCGTGTGCACAAGTATCGGAGCCTGTGCTCCTCGGGGGCACGGGGAGGAGCATCCGAGCATGTGCTCCTCGTGTACACAAGTATCGGAGCCTGTGCTACTCGTGTACACAAGTATCGGAGCCTGTGCTACTCGTGTACACAAGTATCGGAGCCTGTGCTACTCGTGTACACAAGTATCGGAGCCTGTGCTACTCGTGTGCACAAGTATCGGAGCCTGTGCTACTCGTGTACACAAGTATCGGAGCCTGTGCTACTCGTGTGCACAAGTATCGGAGCCTGTGCTACTCGTGTGCACAAGTATCGGAGCCTGTGCTCCTCGGGGGCACGGGAGGAGCATCCGAGCATGTGCTCCTCGTGTACACAAGTATCGGAGCCTGTGCTACTCGTGTACACAAGTATCGGAGCCTGTGCTACTCGTGTACACAAGTATCGGAGCCTGTGCTACGCGTGTACACAAGTATCGGAGCCTGTGCTACTCGTGTGCACAAGTATCGGAGCCTGTGCTACTCGTGTACACAAGTATCGGAGCCTGTGCTACGCGTGTACACAAGTATCGGAGCCTGTGCTACTCGTGTGCACAAGTATCGGAGCCTGTGCTACTCGTGTGAACAAGTATCGGAGCCTGTGCTCCTCGGGGGCACGGGAGGAGCATCCGAGCATGTGCTCCTCGTGTACACAAGTATCGGAGCCTGTGCTCCTCGGGGGCACGGGAGGAGCATCGGAGCCTGTGCTCCTCGGGGGCACGGGAGGAGCATCGGAGCCTGTGCTCCTCGGGGGCACGGGAGGAGCATCGGAGCCTGTGCTCCTCGGGTGCACAAGTATCGGAGCCTGTGCTCCTCGGGTGCACAAGTATCGGAGCCTGTGCTCCTCGGGTGCACAAGTATCGGAGCCTGTGCTCCTCGGGTGCACAAGTATCGGAGCCTGTGCTCCTCGGGTGCACAAGTATCGGAGCCTGTGCTCCTCGGGTGCACAAGTATCGGAGCCTGTGCTCCTCGGGTGCACAAGTATCGGAGCCTGTGCTCCTCGGGTGCACAAGTATCGGAGCCTGTGCTCCTCGGGTGCACAAGTATCGGAGCCTGTGCTCCTCGTGTACACAAGTATCGGAGACTGTGCTCCTCGTGTACACAAGTATCGGAGACTGTGCTCCTCGTGTACACAAGTATCGGAGCCTGTGCTCCTCGGGTACACAAGTATCGGAGCCTGTGCTCCTCGTGTACACAAGTATCGGAGCCTGTGCTCCTCGGGTGCATTGGAGGAGCCTGTGCTACTCGGGTGCACAAGTATCGGAGCCTGTGCTCCTCGTGTACACAAGTATCGGAGCCTGTGCTCCTCGGGTGCACAAGTATCGGAGCCTGTGCTCCTCGGGTGCACAAGTATCGGAGCCTGTGCTACTCGTGTGCACAAGTATCGGAGCCTGTGCTCCTCGGGTGCACAAGTATCGGAGCCTGTGCTCCTCGGGGGCACGGGAGGAGCCTGTGCACACTTTCTTTTTAATACATTTTCAAAAAGATTTTAAACAATACTTCTCTCACGTTGTCATTATGGGGGATGGTTTGTAGAGTTTTGGGGAAAATAATGAATTTAATTAATTTTGGAATAAGGCCACAACATAACAAAATGTGAAAAAAAATGTGTGAATACGTTCCGAATGCACTGTACCAACATACAAAAAAATATAAAAAAGTTTAGTTAACTTTTAATAAGCAAAGCCCAAAAAAAAAAAAGTTTTCTGTGTTTTGGACGGAGCCGGCGAGACGTAGAACCCCCTGTTGGCTTTTTACTGCTACATGAGATTTTCCAGCACTTCCTGTCCTGCTGACAACGTTTTACCAGATAGGAAGTGAGGTGCAGAGATGTTCTAACCCTTCAAACCAGGAGGCAGGAAAGGCATTCGTCTGTAGTGGAGGACAGCTGGGGATGGGAGCCTCTCCTGAGGTCTCCTGCCTCCCTTCCTCTTCCGGTGACACCGGGACAAGAGTTGCCATTTTGGCATCTTTGCCTTGGGTGCCACAAGACCTTATCCCGGCACCGATTCAACCGACTTCACTAAACAAATGTGGATTTTACCATCTTTGTCCCCAATGGAGAAATATCTCATCACCTCCTAAGAGAGAATTCCCACAGAGGCGACAGAAACACCAGTAAATACCCAACAGGGGCTCCAACCTTTCCTCATGCTATCCAAAAAAAAAAAGGGGGGGGGGGGGGTTTTGACCGAGACTGGGTCATGCCAAACCACCCAAAGCAGACTGAAATCCGTTATTCTCAGTGGCCCAAATTCAGAAAGCAATTGCGCCCGTGTAACCATAGGTTACACGGCGCAATTGCTGACTTGCTCCGGTGTAACGAGTTCTCCTGATTCAGGAACCTCGTTACACCGGCTGCAGCATAAAATCTGCGCGGCATAAGGCTCTTATGCCTCGCAGATTTTAGGCTGCATTCTTGCGGGGGCCGCTAGGGGGCGTTCCCATTGTGTATCAGCGTGTAGTATGCAAATTGCATACTACCACTGATTCACAAGCTTGCGCGGGCCCCGCGAAAGCCAGGTACGGAGTTTCCGTACGGCTACTTTAGCGCAAGGCTGCCCTTTCTAATAGCAGGGGCAGCCTGTGCTAAAGTATAGCTGCGCTCCCGCGCCGTGAAATTTGAATTTCACGGCGTTTGCGTAAGTGATACGTGAATGGCGCTGGACGCCATTCACGTTCACTTCGAGGCAAATGACGTCCTTGCGACGTCATTTGCCGCAATGCACGTCGGGAAAGTTTCCCGACGGAGCATGCGATCTCCGCTCGGCGCGGGAGCGCGCCCAATTTAAATGATTCCTGCCCCCGGCGGGATCATTTAAATTGCGCTCGCTTACGCCGGGCAATTTTGCCGGCGCGCCCTCGCAAGTCACGGAGCTACTGCTCCGTGAATCGAGGGCAGCGGCGCTAATTTGCGCGGGCAAAATCGTTGCCCTGTGCCCGCGCAAATTAGGAGCAAAACTACCTGAATCTGGGCCAGTGAGTGCCACTGCTTTAGCAACAAAAAGCAACCAACAAAAAAGGTCCCCAAGCTATATAAACTGTCCCAAAATGTGAGCCCCTCCCACTCTCCCCAGAGCCCTCCCCCAACAGCCCACTCCCCCTCTGGCCAAGCCCCTTCTCTCACCAGGCATCTTGACAACGAGTTCAGTCATTCCGGAGGCGTCCTTGGCCAGCTGGTACCAGGCCTGATTGGGGTCCAGCACCCACTCCTCCACATGGCAGTAGTAGCTCCCGCTGTCCTCTATTCGGGCCCCCAGCAGGGTCAGGGTGTACTGCCCAGGGGACAGCACCTCCAGCTGCAGCCGGTCCTTCAGAGCCGCCTCCTCGGCATACGTCCCGTATTCCATACCAACTCCGCTTCGCACGATCAGCTTCCCATCGGCACCAGGAGGACGGTGAGCGAACCACAACACCGAGAAACGGGAGTCCGGGTTGGTCTGGGAGCGCACAGAACACGTCAGAGACACGGTGGAGCCCTCCACCACGCCGAGCGTCCGCTTCACTTTACCGATCTGCAGGCGGGACACTGAGGATTGGGGAATAAGGAGAAAAGGAGAGGCAAGGAAGGAGAAAGGGGAGAAGGAGGCGAGAAGGAGAGGCGAAGGGAGGGAGAAGGAGAGGCGAAGGGAGGGAGAAGGAGAGGCGAAGGGAGGGAGAAGGAGAGGCGAAGGGAGGGAGAAGGAGAGGCGAAGGGAGGGAGAAGGAGAGGCGAAGGGAGGGAGAAGGAGAGGCGAAGGGAGGGAGAAGGAGAGGCGAAGGGAGGGAGAAGGAGAGGCGAAGGGAGGGAGAAGGAGAGGCGAAGGGAGGGAGAAGGAGAGGCGAAGGGAGGGAGAAGGAGAGGCGAAGGGAGGGAGAAGGAGAGGCGAAGGGAGGGAGAAGGAGAGGCGAAGGGAGGGAGAAGGAGAGGCGAAGGAGAGGAGTAGAAGGAGAGGAGTAGAAGGAGAGGAGTAGAAGGAGAGGAGTAGAAGGAGAGGCAAGGAGGGAGAAGGAGGGAGAAGGAGGGAGAAGGAGGGAGAAGGAGGGAGAAGGAGGGAGAAGGAGGGAGAAGGAGAGACAAGGAGAGGAGTAGAAGGAGAGGAGTAGAAGGAGAGGAGTAGAAGGAGAGGAGTAGAAGGAGAGGAGTAGAAGGAGAGGAGTAGAAGGAGAGGAGTAGAAGGAGAGGAGTAGAAGGAGAGGAGGAGAAGGAGAGGCAAGGAGGGAGAAGGAGGGAGAAGGAGGGAGAAGGAGAGACAAGGAGAGACAAGGAGGGAGAAGGAGGGAGAAGGAGAGACAAGGAGGGAGAAGGAGAGACAAGGAGGGAGAAGGAGAGGCAGGGAGGGAGAAGGAGAGGCAGGGAGGGAGAAGGAGAGGCAGGGAGGGAGAAGGAGAGGCAGGGAGGGAGAAGGAGAGGCAAGGAGGGAGAAGGAGAGGCAGGGAGGGAGAAGGAGAGGCAAGGAGGGAGAAGGAGGGAGAAGGAGAGACAAGGAGGGAGAAGGAGGGAGAAGGAGAGACAAGGAGGGAGAAGGAGAGGCAGGGAGGGAGAAGGAGAGGCAGGGAGGGAGAAGGAGAGGCAAGGAGGGAGAAGGAGAGGCAAGGAGGGAGAAGGAGAGGCAGGGAGGGAGAAGGAGAGGCAGGGAGGGAGAAGGAGAGGCAGGGAGGGAGAAGGAGAGGCAAGGAGAGGCAAGGAGGGAGAAGGAGAGGCAGGAGAAGGGAGGAGGTGAGGAGAAGGCGAGAAGGAACATGGCAGAGAAAAGGGGGAAGAGAAAAATGGAGGGAGAGAAAGATGGGGGGGGGGAAGAGATATGGGAGAGAAATAAACCATCAATAACAGCAGTCAATATACAATAACAGTACATCATCTACTCAGCAAATATTTTCCATTCACTACATGTGGCATCACAGATTTGGATTCTCACATGGGCATCATTCCATTGTACTCTGTTTTAGATTTAGAGGTAAATGAAACTAGTCAAAACATAAAACTCTTGTAACCCCATGTTAATGTTAAATACAAACCTGTAGAATATACACTATTTTACCAAAAGTATTGGGACGCCGGCCTTCACACTCACATGAACTTTAATGACCCCCCAGTCTTAGTCCGGAGGGTTCAATATGGAGTTGGCTCCGCCCTTTGCAGCAATAACAGCTCCACCTCTTCTGGGAAGGCCGTCCACAAGGTTTAGGAGTGTGTCTATGGGAATGTTTGACCGTTCTTCCAGAAGAGCATTTGTGAGGTCAGACACTGATGCTGTACAAGAAGGCCTGGCACTCATTCTCAGCACCAATTTAGCCCAAAGCTGTTCTATTGGGTTGAGATTAGGACTCTGTGCAGGCCAGTCAAGTTCCTCCACCATAAACTCTCTCATCCATGTATTTTTGGACCTTGCTTTGTGCACTGGTCCAAATGGTTTGGTGGAGGGGGTATTATGGTGTGTGTGTGTGGGGGGGGGGGGGGTTTATGGTGGGGGGTTGTTTTCAGGGGTTGGCCTTGGCCCCTTAGTTCCAGTGAAGGGAACTCTTAAGGCGTCGGCATACCAAGACATTTTGGCCAATTTCATGCTCCCAACTTTGTGGGAGGAGTTTGGGTGATGGCCCCTCCCTGTTCCAACATGACTGCGCACCAGAGCACAAAGCAAGGTCCATAAAGACATGGATATGCAAGTTTGGGGCAGAGGAACTTGACTGGCTTGTACAGAGTCCTGACCTCCACCCCATAGAACACCTTTGAGATGAATTAGAGCGGAGACTGCGAGCCAGGCCTCCTCGTCCAACATCAGTGCCTGACCTCACAAATTTTCTTCTGGAAGAACGGTCAAACCTTCCCATAGCCACCCTCCTAAACCTTGTGGACGGCCTTCCCAGAAGAGGTGAAGCTGTTATAGCTGCAAAGGGCGGGGCCAACTCAATATTGAACCCTCCGGACTAAGACTGGGATGCCATTAAAGTTCATGTGTGTGTAAAGGCCGGCGTCCCAATACTTTTGGAAATTATAGTATATGGAGATATCTTCCATATCAATGGTTGGACTCCCAAAGCATTTAAACTCATAATGAGTCTTCATCAGGGGGTAAGCAATATTGAATTCTATGGACTAAGACTGGGATGTCATTAAAGTTTATGTGTGTGTAAAGGCAGGTGACCCAATACTTTTGGAAATAGTGTATATAGACTCCCCCACATGGAGATATCTTTCATATAAATGGTTGGACGCCAACGCATTTCAACTGATAAAGAGTCTTCATCAGGGGGGTAACCAAATTGAATTCTATGGACCAAGACAGTTCATGTGTGTGTAAAGGTGGGTGTCCCAATACTTTTGGTAATATAGTGCATGTGGGGGAGGGGGGGGGGGGGACATATTGGCTCTTGCAGGCTGTGCCCCATGCCCAGTAATGCCTCACAGTGGTTGTGCTTTATTATTTCTCTCCATCACTTCAATTCTGTCTGACTGAAGACAATACACTCTCTATGTGGCGGATCGGGTTTATCACAACAGCGATTCGATTGCCGACAGCAGCCAATCCTTCACATTCACGTGTATGGAAATGTAAAGCAACAAATCGGTATCAGGGTGAGGAGCGCTGCAATGTGCGGAGACGGGGTGCCCGGCGGAGTTCCCCTTTAAGGAGACGGAGCGCCCGGCCGAGTTCCCCTTTAAGGAGACGGGGCGCCCGGCCGAGTTCCCCTTTAAGGAGACGGGGCGCCCGGCCGAGTTCCCCTTTAAGGAGACGGGGCGCCCGGCCGAGTTCCCCTTTAAGGAGACGAAGCGATACAATGTTGCAGTTATGAGATGTTTCTCCTGCCGATGTTTATAATGTAATAATCCGACACGGATACAGCAGATCCCCGTCTGGTTCTGAATCCACCAATCACAGCCCCGATTCGGCGCGGTGACCCCCGTTATTACTCCAGGGATCTCAGCGTCTCCTCGCTCAGACGCCCACGCTCTGCTTAATATTCCAGGATCCTCCTCGCTCCCCCGATGCCCCAATTCTCCTCTTCTGGTACCCACAGACTCTCATCACCTCCTTTCCAGGCAACCGTTACTAAGGAGATGTCGGTTCCCATGGCAACCGTATGCACACAGCGGCGAGGAGTGGGTGTCTGAGACGCGAGGAATCGACACCAAGTGAGGAAGACAGGAAGGAGGGGGGGGGGGGGCCACACAAGTCAATGACATTTTATGTAAATGAGGCTTGCTGGGACCAGAATGCAGCGGGAGGTGAATGCACACGCCGCCGCCAAGAGCCCCCGAGAAGGGAACCCTTGCGGGCTGCCGGCGGCGCAGCATCCTCTCTCCGCACTCACAGGCATGAATAAGTAAAATAGACGAAGCAATGTATCCAGAAAATGTGTTATTACAAGAAAATGCATTTAGGACGCACCGCAGACGGGATATAACACCGCCGCCACGAGCGCAACACAGACATCAACCTTCCAGGGTGTCTGGATATCCCATCTGCCGCCTCCGCCCTGAAATCATTCCCCTCACTGTTACTTTATACAACCAGGTTACCAGAATAATAATTCCAGAGACGTGATCAGAAATTCCCGATAGAAAATACAAGATCCGTATTGTACCGTCTGCAGAAATGCAATTTATATATATTGGTAATAATTATAGAAATATAACATGTAACAATATAAGGTTACTGTAATGTAACACTGAATCTATATTGTAACAAAATGTAAATATTATATATTTTTTTACAATATGTAACAAAGTACATATAGGAAAAAAAACACCTTAAATCCTAATATGTTTATTATATAAAGGAAATGCTACATTGTTGCAGAAGTGCAGAGCGGAAGTGCCCACTTTAAAGTGGAGGTTCCACCCGGAAATTACAATTTTTAACATTAGATTGAGGCTCATTTTGTGAAGGGGAATCGGGTGTTTTTTTTAAATCGAAGCCGTACTTACCGTTTTAGAGAGCGATCTTCTCCGCCGCTTCCGGGTATGGGCTGCGGGACTGGGCGTTCCTATTTGATTGACAGTCTTCCGACGGTCGCATCCATCACGTCACGATTTTCCAAAAGTAGCCGAACGTCAGTGCGCAGGCGCAGTATAGAGCCGCACCGACGTTCGGCTTCTTTCGGCTACTCGTGACGCGATGTATGCGACCGTCGGAAGTCTGTCAATCAAATAGGAACGCCCAGTCCCGAAGACCATATCCGGAAGCGGCGGAGAAGATCGCACTCTAAGCCCCCGTTCACACCTAGGCGTATATACGCCTGAAGTGCGACACCGCTGCAGCCCCGAGACGCTGGAGGGATGATTTAACATGCACCTCTATGGAGATGGTTCACATCTCCACGCCGAACGCCTGAAAAAAAGTCCCGGACCTTTTTTTCAGGCGGCTTTCGGCATAGGAGATGTGAACCATCTCCATAGAGGGGGTGAGGCTGCATTCACAATTGCGGCGGTTTGTCGCCGCAAATCTCGGTACAAAACGCCACAATTTGTCGCCGCAATTCGCGGGACAAAACGCCGCGATTTTGTACGCCTAGGTGTGAATGCACTCTAAAAAGGCAAGTACTGCTTCGATTTAAAAAAAACTACCCGATTCCCCTAGACAAAATGAGCATCAATCTAAGGGTAAAAAAAAATTTATGGGTGAACTCCCGCTTTAAGTGGAGGTTCCACCCGCCATTATTTTTTTTTTAAAGTCAGCAGCTAGCAGCACTGTAGCTGCTGACTTTTAATAAGGACACTTACCTGTCCCAGTAACCCGTGATGTCCCCCCCCCCCCAGCACGTTGTCCAACCCCCTGCAGCAATTTATTTTCTGTAGTTTTTTTAATGTTTCATTATTTTTTATTATCACTCCTCAACCATCAAAACATTCCATGAGTATTGGAACGTTTTATATCACTTGTATCCTGTGTACAATTTCTGTCTCCAAACTTAGGATTTTGCATTTTATCTCTGAATAACGGAGAAATGTAATAAATGGATTCTCCAATGGCAGCAGCAATCTAAAATTAATGTGTGAATTGGGTTGCTATGGGTTACCGATACAGGAATAATCCATGCCGGGTATATGGGGTAAGCCCGGTAACCCAATTCTGGAGTATCAGAAGAGATGATGAAGTGCACAGAGCCCCTCCCACATTCTACAGACGGGGGGGGGGGGGGGGCAGCCTACAGTACGGTGTAATAAACACAAATGGCTCTTCTGGGCATACAGCAACAATTATTACTCTGCGAACACTGCAGCGGGACATCCACAGGGAGACACTAATGGCTTCCAGTTTACGAGCTGCAGGAGGAGGAGGGGAGAGAGAGAGCAAAAACACACAGATGTGAGGAAAGAGACTGCAAGGTATAAAAGAGTGCAAGAAGACAACAGATACACTGGACTACAAAGAGATCCAATGAGAGGGCTGAAATAAGTAACAGAAATATAAATGTGGGCCGGGACAGAGGAGGAGTGGCAGTATAAAAAACAAAAAAAAGGCAAGAAAAAAACAAAAAATAAATAAAAGTGCAGCACAGTGAAAGAAATAAGAGAAAAAAAAATCCAAGGAGGGAAAGGAGGGGAACAGAGGATCAGCCAAGAGAAGAGGAAAAAGACGAAAACCAGCCAGGAGAGAGAGAAGAGGAAAGGACAAAGACCGGCCAGGAGAGAGAGAGAAGAGGAAAGGACAAAGACCGGCCAGGAGAGAGAGAAAAGAGGAAAGGACAAAGACCGGCCAGGAGAGAGAGAAAAGAGGAAAGGACAAAGACCGGCCAGGAGAGAGAGAAAAGAGGAAAGGACAAAGACCGGCCAGGAGAGAGAGAAGAGGAAAGGACAAAGACCGGCCAGGAGAGAGAGAAGAGGAAAGGACAAAGACCGGCCAGGAGAGAGAGAAGAGGAAAGGACAAAGACCGGCCAGGAGAGAGAGAAGAGGAAAGGACAAAGACCGGCCAGGAGAGAGAGAAGAGGAAAGGACAAAGACCGGCCAGGAGAGAGAGAAGAGGAAAGGACACAAGAGAAGAGGAAAAAGACGGCCAGGAGAGAGAGAAGAGGAAAGGACAAAGACCGGCCAGGAGAGAGAGAAGAGGAAAGGACAAAGACCGGCCAGGAGAGAGAGAAGAGGAAAGGACATAGACCGGCCAGGAGAGAGAGAAGAGGAAAGGACAAAGACCGGCCAGGAGAGAGAGAGAAGAGGAAAGGACAAAGACCGGCCAGGAGAGAGAAAAGAGGAAAGGACAAAGACCGGCCAGGAGAGAGAAAAGAGGAAAGGACAAAGACCGGCCAGGAGAGAGAAAAGAGGAAAGGACAAAGACCGGCCAGGAGAGAGAAAAGAGGAAAGGACAAAGACCGGCCAGGAGAGAGAAAAGAGGAAAGGACAGAGACCGGCCAGGAGAGAGAAGAGGAAAGGACAAAGACCAGCCAGGAGAGAGAAAAGAGGAAAGGACAAAGACCAGCCAGGAGAGAGAAAAGAGGAAAGGACAAAGACCGGCCAGG
Source organism: Rana temporaria (assembly GCF_905171775.1). Classification (NCBI taxonomy): domain Eukaryota; kingdom Metazoa; phylum Chordata; class Amphibia; order Anura; family Ranidae; genus Rana; species Rana temporaria. The sequence continues at coordinate 226,959 of NW_024404419.1, read as the reverse complement.
AGAGAGAAAAGAGGAAAGGACAAAGACCGGCCAGGAGAGAGAAAAGAGGAAAGGACAGAGACCGGCCAGGAGAGAGAAGAGGAAAGGACAAAGACCAGCCAGGAGAGAGAAAAGAGGAAAGGACAAAGACCAGCCAGGAGAGAGAAAAGAGGAAAGGACAAAGACCGGCCAGGAGAGAGAAGAGGAAAGGACAAAGACCGGCCAGGAGAGAGAAGAGGAAAGGACAAAGACCGGCCAGGAGAGAGAAAAGAGGAAAGGACAAAGACCGGCCAGGAGAGAGAAAAGAGGAAAGGACAGAGACCGGCCAGGAGAGAGAAGAGGAAAGGACAAAGACCGGCCAGGAGAGAGAAGAGGAAAGGACAAAGACCGGCCAGGAGAGAGAAAAGAGGAAAGGACAAAGACCGGCCAGGAGAGAGAAAAGGAGGAAAGGACAAAGACCGGCCAGGAGAGAGAAAAGAGGAAAGGACAAAGACCGGCCAGGAGAGAGAGAGAAGAGGAAAGGACAAAGACCGGCCAGGAGAGAGAGAAGAGGAAAGGACAGAGACCGGCTAGGAGAGAGAAGAGGAAAAAGACAAAGACCGGCCAGGAGAGAGAAGAGGAAAGATGAAGAAGACAAAGACATAACAAAAAAGAGAAGAGAACCAGCTAGTAAAAAAAGGACAGGAGATTAGAGGACCAGCCGGGAGAATGGGAGGTAAAGACATAAAAAGTTATAACCACAGAGGAGACAAAGATTTGTGGGGCACTGAGGGGTCATGGCATAGTATTGTAATGTTGGGATGACAATGCTGGGAGTCACTATAAAGGATGGTGGAGCACAGTCACCGGCGCGGAGCACAGTCACCGGCGTGGATGGTGCAGGGGCTTTCACAATGGTGTCAGTTTCCACAATCACAGGGAGTGTCAGTCAGGCTGGCTTCTCTCTATTCCCCAGGGGGTTTTAAATCTAGATTTACCAGTCTGACAATGCAGTGAGCTGCCCCACCCAGCCATGCGTTCCTTACCTAGTGTAAACAGCCCCCCCCTCTTCTGCCCAATTCTGTGTCATAACAGGATATATTCGGAGATGGCACCTGCACCACAGCACAATCCCAGGAGAGATATCCCAGGGGGCAAGCACTATGGCATGAGGCATTCCAGGGTCCATGCGCCATCGTACAAGGTAATACAACACCACAAGACACTTCAGGGGACCTGCACCAAGGTATGATGCCACAATAGTACAATGCCACGAGGGGCATCCCAGGTGGCACCGTGCCAATGGTGCAGGTCACCTGGGATGGCTCTTGTGGTAGTGTGCAGGTCAACTGGCATGTCTCTTGTGGCATCATACAATGGTACAGGTCACAAGAGACATGCCAGTTGATCTGCACCATGGTATGATATCAAATGTGACCTGGCCATGATTTCCTACCACATGGTACAGCGTAGATTATCGACACCATTGTACGATCCCAAAGAATATACTACAGATGACCAGCACCATGGTAAGGTGCCACCAGAGTACAATAGGTTAGTTACAATCTGCTCACCTGGTCGCTGGACTCGGATCTCCAGCAGGTTGGACGCTCTCTCGGCCAGGCGGACCCAGCTGGCATTGTACTCTCTCCTCCACAGTTCAGCCACACACTGGTACTTTCCAGCCTCAGAATCGCTCGCCCGACTGATGCTCAACCGCACATTGTGACTGGAATCCGATTTCTCCACAACGCTCCGGCCTCGGAAATTTCCAGATCGCTCCCCCCACTGCACTCCGCCAGAATGGCTGAAGCTCACCAGATCATGGGATTCCCCTCCTCCCACGGGCTGGAATCGCCAGGTCACCGAGATGCCCACCCAGGGCGGGTAATGTGGCTTTAGGATACACTGGAGATCAAAGGAGTCAAAGTAGGTGACCCCGGGTGTTCGGGAGATGGCCGTCACAGCAAAACCCGACTCTGCAACAACAAGATGGGAAAAAATGAGTATACAAACATCTAATAGATCTTCAACTCTACTGCTAGACAACGAGAACTGGTTCTCACAGAAAAGTCCGCCTGAATCATTTGCTAAACCCTGGAATTCCCCATCATGATGGAAGATGCCCAAAAATTCTAATAAGACATATGGAAAAAAAAAAAAAATGTTGGTGCCAACTTTTTATACCAATGCCATAAACTTCAATACACCCTCATTTAGGTCACGGGCTTCCTCCGGATGGCGGCTTCACCCGGAGTAGTTTACTTCCTTGGCTTCATGGCGGCATGGCTTCCCCCCCCCCCCCGAGTCTCCTCCCTGCTCCTCAGCAACCAATAGGATCGCTTCTCCTCTCGGCCAGGCCAAATCGGGTCTCGGGACCCGCTTCTTGAGCCGGGATTGGCCGGAAGGAGAACCAGGAAGACAACAGCGAATATTAATTTGCTATTGTCGCACAACTGGGTGGGCTTCAGGCACAGTGCTCTGCGCCCCGTGCCCACCCTTTTTTGAAGCCAATTAGAGCCTCCGACACCCGTGGTCCAGAACCTGGTTGGTCATCGAGCCGATAAAAAGGGTAGCCCTTAAAAATGCCAAAATTCGGGATTATGTGATTGAAACGGTCACCACCATTTAAATGCAACTGGAGTCCCTTTTTGGGCATAGGGTGACTGAGAACTGATATCTCGGATTACATGAGATGGGACATTAATAATTCATATATTGCAGGGTATCTTGAGATATTACAAGTTGGTTATTCTGACCCCACCAGGTCAATAGGATAGTATTCATTTATGTGGGGACACATGCTTTTGAGGTGTTAATTGAGTCGGCTCCTAGACATTCCATTGTGTGATGCTAATACTGTTTTGTGTGTGGAATGTACTTGTCAACTGTAGTAATTAGGTCATGTTAATTATGTCAGACCGGTGCCAAAACGTCTGACATAGGAATGTGTATTATGCAGGTGAATCGCTTATTGGCGGAGTCCGAACGTCTGGGGGATAATTAACTCCTCTGAATGTCATTATCTAAAAGAATGTGATTGAAGCCCCATTGTGTGATGTGTGGGTGGAGGGTGTCTGTTCTTTTGATTACTGTAAAATGTTTGTACTGTATATAAGAAATTTGACTCAGAACACAGAGCGTAGGTCTCGTCTTTTTGAGGGAATTCTTATGGATCGTGTCTGCTGGCTTGTCGGACTGTCGGATAAGCTGTCGTGGGTTGATGGAATGGGGATATCGTAAACCGTGGTGACCGCTATAGTGATTTTAATAAATCGGTCAATAAAAATGCTTTTTGCACATCGATACTATAAAAGTACAATGTATCCAAAGAGGGCAACAAAGGCCGGAATTTTGGGAGCCATTGTAGTCTATTGGGATGTGGTGCCAAGACGAAATCCCCAGCCTGGTATATTTAGTGCCATAATATTATTATAGGAGGATAAAAGCTACAACTCTGCACACTGCCAGCGCCGAACACTGAAATAGAGGAAAATTAATTTGGGCTCATTAAATATTTAACACCTCTGATATACAACATAGACAAAATATTTAATGAGCTCGGGAATTATGGGAAATATTTGTTTTAATCCGCGCTCTCCGCGGGGCTCGGCAGAACATTATTCTGGATCGTTTTCTTCATCGAAGGTCACATTATTCTTCATGGTTCCATCGAAGGTCACATTATTCTTCATGGTTCCATCGAAGGTCACATTATTCTTCATGGTTCCATCGAAGGTCACCTTCTTCTTCTTGGTTCCATCGAAGGTCACAAAGCAATTGGCCACCAAGAGTCACATTTTTCGTGGCATCTTTTACATCACCGCTAATGTAACCTTGGCCTCTCCTACATCCAACAATCAATAAAGACCTGACACATCCAAGCCCGCTCGCTTCCAGTAAAGACTAAAGAAAAGGTCTAATTGTCGAGCAAGGCCGCGGCACTGCGATAAACACAAGAGAGGCTTCGGAGGTAGGAGGTGCGCGGTGACTCAGCGGGGAAAAGGAGGATTAAATTCATCATCGCTCCATGTACATGTACGGGCCCCGCACCCCCCCCCCCCCCGTCTATTTCTCAATAGCAGCTGGCTGCATGCGGAGGCAGCCCTCGGCATTGAACGGCGGTGTAATAAGTGCTCAGAAAGTGGAGGTGAGATGACGGGCGAGGATTGTTATTTCATCAACTGGTTTATAGAAAATACTTCAAACACTGACATTGCTGCGAGTCGCTCAGCCGCACGCCGACACTTACACTCTCATTGTCCCCACATTCCACGTACTGTGCACCATGGAGCGGGGCCAAGGCAATACACACTCTACTAGACCGTCCCTGGTACGGCCCATGGCTGAGGCAGGACGTAAATTTCCATCACCTAAAAAAATCCTCCATTCACCCTTCTGTTATCTGAGAGATACAAGGATCCCTCTTCTCAGTGTACACAGGGAGGAGGAGGAGGAGGCGGAGGAGGAGGAATACACAACCTCTTCTGCCTCGCGCCATCACTGTATGGAGAGACAGATGCAAGGTTCCCTCTTCTCAGTATACACGAGGAGGAGGAATACACAACCTCTTCTCAGTGTACGCAGGGAGAGGGAGGAACGAGGAGTACACAACCTCTTCTGCCTCCCGCCATCACTGTATGGCAGTGGCGGCCCGCCCATAGGGGGCGCCCGGGCGCCGCCCCCCCTCCCCCAGTCAGTAAAAAAAAAATCTAAAAAAAAAAAAAAAAAAAAAAAAATTTTTTATTTAAACATGTCCCTTTAAGGAAAAAAAATTCCAAAAAAGGTTCTTATGTGCACTGAGTCCGGGCGTCGGGCGCCGGGAAAAGCGCGGTATGGGTAGCGCCACGTCTGTGCAATCACGGGATTGCAGACGTGGCGCTACATTGGCAGCCCAAAAATGCCTTTGTGGCGCGGTCCATCGCGCCACTTGCTTCCGGCGCGATGGACTGCATTGTTATGGCTGGGCGGGTGCATCCACTATTTGTGCTCGTTCCGTCCTGACGTCCCTGGAAGAACAGGAAGTGACGTCGGGACTCGGGGCGCTCAGTGCGAGTACAGGTAAGCTGAGCTATGCCGCCTGCCTCTGCCCCTCTGTAATGGACTGTTTTCTCTGCAAAGTTCGGCGGCAGCAGCTGCAGCTGTCCACCCCCCTTCTGCAAAGATTACCTGTGTTCTAATTTTTTTTTAGTGAATATTCGGCCGTAATCGCGGCACCCCCCTCCCCCCCCCCCGGGGGGGGGGATGGGGGTGCCGCGATTTCGGCCGAATGTTCACTAGACATGATGAGCAATTAACCCAGTGCAGATGTAGGCTCATTGCAAGGGTGGATTTTTTTTTAACATTTTCATGGAGTTGGGCATAATAAATGATTTTTAATGTTCAATGCAATGCATAATCTGGGTGAAATGCCAGCCGTCAGCAGCCTGAGCCCCAGGAGAAGATGGGGAGCTACAAGTCCCAGCAGGTTATAATATAAGGCTCCTAGGTGGATGGGAGTCTTATATTATAAACCTGCTGGGACTTGTAGTTCCCCATCTTCTCCTGGGGCTCAGGTGCATGCAATCCACCATCTATGGGACTACAAGTCCCAGCAGTGAGAAAAACTGGACAAAGATGGTGGATTGCATGCACCTGAGCCCCAGGAGACGATGGAGAACTACAAGTCCCAGCAGGTTATAATATAAAGCTCCGAGGTGGATGTATGACTGGACAGTGACACAGTGGGGACAATTGGCACAGTGGCTGTGTTTGATGGCATGGTACAGTGGCTGCATTTGATGGCATGGCACAGTGGTGACAATTGATGGCACAGTGACCACAATTGATGGCATGGCACAGTGGCTGCATTTGATGGCATGGCACAGTGGCTGCATTTGATGGCATGGTACAGTGGCTGCATTTGATGGCATGGCACAGTGGCTGCATTTGATGGCATGGCACAGTGGCTGCATTTGATGGCATGGCACAGTGGTGACAATTGATGGCACAGTGGCCACAATTGATGGCATGGCACAGTGGTGACAATTGATGGCACAGTGACCACAATTGATGGCATGGTACAGTGGCTGCATTTGATGGCATGGTACAGTGGCTGCATTTGATGGCATGGTACAGTGGCTGCATTTGATGGCATGGCACAGTGGTGACAATTGATGGCACAGTGACCACAATTGATGGCATGGTACAGTGGCTGCATTTGATGGCATGGTACAGTGGCTGCATTTGATGGCATGGTACAGTGGCTGCATTTGATGGCATGGTACAGTGGCTGCATTTGATGGCATGGCACAGTGGTGACAATTGATGGCACAGTGACCACAATTGATGGCATGGCACAGTGGCTGCATTTGATGGCATGGCACAGTGGCTGCATTTGATGGCATGGTACAGTGGCTGCATTTGATGGCATTGCACAGTGGCTGCATTTGATGGCATGGCACAGTGGCTGCATTTGATGGCATGGCACAGTGGCTGCATTTGATGGCATGGCACAGTGGTGACAATTGATGGCACAGTGACCACAATTGATGGCATGGTACAGTGGTGACAATTGATGGCACAGTGACCACAATTGATGGCATGGTACAGTGGCTGCATTTGATGGCATGGTACAGTGGCTGCATTTGATGGCATGGCACAGTGGTGACAATTGATGGCACAGTGACCAGAATTGATGGCATGGTACAGTGGCTGCATTTGATGGCATGGTACAGTGGCTGCATTTGATGGCATGGTACAGTGGCTGCATTTGATGGCATGGTACAGTGGCTGCATTTGATGGCATGGTACAGTGGCTGTGTTTGATGGCATGGTACAGTGGCTGTGTTTGATGGCATGGTACAGTGGTGACAATTGATGGCATGGTACAGTGGTGACAATTGATGGCACAGTGACTGTGTTTGATGGCATGGCACAGTGGCTGCGTTTGATGGCATGGTACAGTGGCTGCATTTGATGGCATGGCACAGTGGTGACAATTGATGGCACAGTGACCAGAATTGATGGCATGGTACAGTGGCTGCATTTGATGGCATGGTACAGTGGCTGCATTTGATGGCATGGTACAGTGGCTGTGTTTGATGGCATGGTACAGTGGCTGTGTTTGATGGCATGGTACAGTGGTGACAATTGATGGCATGGTACAGTGGTGACAATTGATGGCATGGCACAGTGGTGACAATTGATGGCACAGTGACTGTGTTTGATGGCATGGCACAGTGGTGCGAATTGATGGAACAGTGGCTGCATTTGATGGGCACAGTGAGGCTTATATTTTTTTTTCTTCTTCGTTTGCGCCCCCCCAAAAATTTTGAGCACCAGCCGCCACTGCTGTATGGAGAGACAGATGCAAGGTTCCCTCTCTCAGTATACACAGATAGGAGTACATAACCTCTTCTGCCTTGGCTGCCTCCCTCTGTATATCAGAATGTATTTTCCCATCACCCAAAAAATCCTCCCTGCACCCCGATCTGTTAGCCAAGAGAGATTTAAAGTTTCTCCAACACTCTCAGTATACACAGAGAGCAGGAGGAGGGAATACAGTACATCATTTCCCACTTCCTCCTCCTGTCATATTTTAACGAAAAAGATACAAGATTTTGGAGGAAGAGCGGAAGGGAGGGGGGGGAGGAAGAGAGAAAAAGGAGGGGAGGAAGAGAAAAAAAAAACAAAAAAAAAAAAAAGGAGGAGGAAAGAGGAGGGGGAGGAGGAGAAAAGAGGAGGGGAAAAAAAAAAAAAAGAAGGAGAAAGAGGAAAGGAGAGAAAGAGGAAAGGAGAGAAAGAGGAAAGGAGAGAAAGAGGAGAAAGAGGAAAGGGGAGAAAGAGGAAAGGGGAGAAAGAGGAAAGGGGAGAAAGAGGAAAGGGGAGAAAGAGGAAAGGGGAGAAAGAGGAAAGGGGAGAAAGAGGAAAGGGGAGAAAGAGGAAAGGGGAGAAAGAGGAAAGGGGAGAAAGAGGAAAGGGGAGAAAGAGGAAAGGGGAGAAAGAGGAAAGGGGAGAAAGAGGAAAGGGGAGAAAGAGGAAAGGGGAGAAAGAGGAAAGGGGAGAAAGAGGAAAGGGGAGAAAGAGGAAAGGGGAGAAAGAGGAAAGGGGAGAAAGAGGAAAGGGGAGAAAGAGGAAAGGGGAGAAAGAGGAAAGGGGAGAAAGAGGAGAGAGGAGAAAGAGGAGAGAGGAGAAAGAGGAGAAAGGGGAGGAAAGAGGAGAAAGGGGAGGAAAGAGGAAAGGGGAGGAAAGAGGAAAGGGGAGGAAAGAGGAAAGGGGAGGAAAGAGGAAAGGAAGGGGAAAGAGGAAAGGAAGGGGAAAGAAGAAAGGGGAGGGGGAGGAAAGGGGAGGGGGAGGAAAGGGGAGGGGGAGGAAAAAAAGAGGAAAGGGGAGGGGGAGGAAAAAAAGAGGAAAGGGGAGGGGGAGGAAAAAAAGAGGAAAGGGGAGGGGGAGGAAAAAAAGAGGAAAGGGGAGGGGGAGGAAAAAAAGAGGAAAGGGGAGGGGGAGGAAAAAAAGAGGAAAGGGGAGGGGGAGGAAAAAAAGAGGAAAGGGGAGGGGGAGGAAAAAAAGAGGAAAGGGGAGGGGGAGGAAAAAAGAGGAAAGGGGAGGGGGAGGAAAAAAAGAGGAAAGGGGAGGGGGAGGAAAAAAAGAGGAAAGGGGAGGGGGAGGAAAAAAAGAGGAAAGGGGAGGGGGAGGAAAAAAAGAGGAAAGGGGAGGGGGAGGAAAAAAAGAGGAAAGGGGAGGGGGAGGAAAAAAAGAGGAAAGGGGGAGGGGGAGGAAAAAAAGAGGAAAGGGGAGGGGGAGAAAAAAAAGAGGAAAGGGGAGGGGGAGGAAAAAAAGAGGAAAGGGGAGGGGGAGGAAAAAGAGGAAAGGGGAGGGGGAGGAAAAAGAGGAAAGGGGAGGGGGAGGAAAAAGAGGAAAGGGGAGGGGGAGGAAAAAGAGGAAAGGGGAGGGGGAGGAAAAAGGAAAGGGGAAAGGGGAGGAAGAGGGAGGGGGAAGGAAGAGGAAAGGGGAGGAGGGGGAAGAAGAGAAAGAGGAGGGGAGGAGGAGGAGGAAAAAGCAAAGAGGAGGGGAGGAAGAGGAAAGAGAGAGAAACTCAATACACAGAGATATCAGGAGGCGGAATGCAGTACATAGCGGCTCTCTTCCTCCCGCTATCACTGTATGCCAAGAAAGACAGACAATGCTCTTGGTATACAGAGATATCAGGAGGAGAATATGGAACCTCTGCTGTCAGCTGATGTGTGGAAGATGGAAATGCAAGTCATTGGCCACAGCCAACCAATCAGGTGACCCATAGAATACTAGTCTCCACTTATTAGTAACATTGTGTGTTTTTGAACACCGGATAGTACACAGTACAGCACCAAGTACATCACTGAGCCTGAAGCTCCACTCACCGAGAGACGTGACATCAACACTGGTCTGGGCGAACCTCTCTCCCAGCATCTGCCACTCGCCGTCGCCCGCCGGCACCCATTCTGCCACACGGCACTCATACGAGCCGGCGTCCTGCCGCTGGCTACCTTCGATGTCCAAGGTGAAGATGTCAGAGCCGGTCCTCACCATCTGCAGTCCACCAGAACCGGCTTGCTCTCTGTACATCTGGCCAGCCCACGTCACGCCGTCACGGTCCTGCCGGATCACCTCTCGCTGGCGGTTCTGCTTGTCCAGCAAGTGCCAAGATGCAGAAATGCGGCTGTGCGGTCCAGCAAGCGAGGCCACGGAACAGGTCAGGCTGATGCGAGATCCTTCCAGGACCGAGCTGGAATTTGCCACCACAGTGACGGTGAGGGATGTCCCTGCGAAAGAGAAGAAAAAATAAAAAAATTCAGGCGGGCAAGGATAACTTACTTCGCCCAATCAGTGACCTACCGCCACTGGTACATGGCAACCTCCACTACAGGAAAACATGGCACCACGAGGATCTCACTACTAATAGAGAAAGTATTTAACCTTCTTCATGTCTGGAAACAGTTCACACCCCCATGACACAGAACTGTCCGGTGACATGGACAACGCGGTTCTACCACAGGTGTGCCATGTTGGTACATCTTATCCAGCTCTACCAGGGCTTTGGGAAGAACTCAGAATAGTTTTATTGTAAAATGCAAGACAGGAAAAAAAAAAATCTGGAATAGAAACTCATAAACCTTTCCAGCAGCTTTCTGACCTCATTATCGGGATTATTGATTTCTAGAGTTCCATCGTCTCCTGTGGTGCTGGAAATGTAACATGTGGAAGAAGGGAAGACAGTACAGCTAGAAGGAGGGCAGTACAGCTAGAAGGAGGGCAGTACAGCTATAGGAGAGAGGAAGGAAGGAAGGAAAGGAAAAGAAAGAGGGAGTGGAAGAAGGAGGGAGAGAGGGTGGCCCGGGGTGGAAGAAGGAGGGAGAGAGGGTGGCCCGGGGTGGAAGGAGGGAGGGAGAGAGGGTGGCCCGGGGTGGAAGAAGGAGGGAGAGAGGGTGGCCCGGGGTGGAAGAAGGAGGGAGAGAGGGTGGCCCGGGGTGGAAGAAGGAGGGAGAGAGGGTGGCCCGGGGTGGAAGAAGGAGGGAGAGAGGGTGGCCCGGGGTGAAAGAAGGAGGGAGAGAGGGTGGCCCGGGGTGGAAGAAGGAGGGAGAGAGGGTGGCCCGGGGTGAAAGAAGGAGGGAGAGAGGGTGGCCCGGGGTGAAAGAAGGAGGGAGAGAGGGTGGCCCGGGGTGAAAGAAGGAGGGAGAGAGGGTGGCCCGGGGTGGAAGAAGGAGGGAGAGAGGGTGGAAGAAGGAGGGAGAGAGGGTGGAAGAAGGAGGGAGAGAGGGTGGAAGAAGGAGGGAGAGAGGGTGGAAGAAAGAGGGAGAGAGGGTGGAAGAAGGAGGGAGAGAGGGTGGAAGAAGGAGGGAGAGAGGGTGGAAGAAGGAGGGAGAGAGGGTGGAAGAAGGAGGGAGAGAGGGTGGCCCGGGGTGGAAGAAGGAGGGAGAGAGGGTGGCCCGGGGTGGAAGAAGGAGGGAGAGAGGGTGGCCCGGGGTGGAAGGAGGGAGAGAGGGTGGCCCGGGGTGGAAGGAGGGAGAGAGGGTGGAAGGAGGGAGAGAGGGTGGCCCGGGGAGGAAGGAGGGAGAGAGGGGGTGGCCCGGGGTGGAAGGAGGGAGAGAGGGTGGCCCGGGGTGGAAGGAGGGAGAGAGGGTGGCCCGGGGTGGAAGGAGGGAGTAGAGGGTGGCCCGGGGTGGAAGGAGGGAGTAGAGGGTGGCCCGGGGTGGAAGGAGGGAGTAGAGGGTGGCCAGATGTGGAAGAAGGAGGGAGTAGAGGGTGGCCCGGGGTGGAAGAAGGAGGGAGAGAGGGTGGCCCGGGGTGGAAGGAGGGAGGGTAGTACAAATGGAAGAAGCACCAACAAAGTGGCCAGGGCCTTATTCATGAAGGTCTGCTATGGATTTTCAGGGGACCCCATGCAAAAAAAAAAAAAAAAAAAAAAAAAAAAAAAAACCTCACACCAAGGTGAGGGCCTTTTAAAAACCCATACAAGACCCTTATCTGGATATGCAGCCTGGCGGGCCAGGAAAGGGAGGGGCATTTGTGGGAGATTGTGTCCAATTGTGAGGTCAGGTACGGATCTTGAACAAGACGACCAGGCTCACAATTGGCTTCCACGTAGGGTTGAGGTCAGGGCTCTGTGCAGGACATTCGGGTTCCTCCACACCAGGTCTTTATGGAGCTGGCTTTGTAGACAGTCATGTCTCAGAGCACGGCTGAGTCATGCTGGAACAGAAAATGGTCTTTACGAAACGGTTACCAACGTTGGAAGAGCACAATGGTCCTAATATTTTGTATTCAGTCATACATTTGGCCATAGTGTATTAAACCTTAAAAATGAACCTCATTATGGGGGTCCAGCAGAGGGTCACAAAGGCTGGCCTCACACTTACTGAGGGGGAGGACGGTGATGGGAACGTTTTTGGGCCTCTTGATATCACGGTCGGTCAGCTCCCCGGACGCCGATCTCTCCCTCTCCATCACACGGCAGTTGTACTTTCCGCTGTCCTCTGGCCGCAGCCGGAAGACTTTCAGCAAGAAGGCGTGGTCGCTCTCTTTGGTGACCTTTAGCTCTCCGCGGCTCTCTCTCTGGCTGTACTCGCCGGTCAGGGTCGGGACACCTCCGGGGCTCACACTGGCGATGAGGGAGCTGTTAAAGACCCAGGACACAGCAAACATGCGCTCAGCCGCGTTCTGAGCTTCGATGATGCACCTCAGCTCCGCCGTCTCCCCTGCGCTGTACGTACGGCGGTCCGTGTCCAGGCGAACATTCAACTCCCTGTCTGGGAGATAGAAAGAAAGAAAAGGGTCAGAACCAATGAACACTCCATGGAGCAGGTCTTAGGACGAAACACGTAAAGGGTGATGGGACCTAGCCAGATCAACTTCATTATTTATGTATTGAAGCCCTCAGATAAATAAAAAAATATATATACAAATAATAAATTATTGATATACTTATATTATGCCAGCACTGTATCTGGGTGATAACACTGCCTATTTTTGCCCTACATGCATCAGCAGTGTTGTCACCCCGACGCTCTTCTGCTGTGGCCACTGCTTCCTATCAGAGAGCCCACCACCTGTCCGGGATACACCCAGACAGTTCGGGTTTTGACCCAGGTGTCCGGGTTTTTTATGTCGGACTGAAACCCGGACACATTCTTCAGACCGGGTTGTGGCGCCCCAAGTAACCAAGAAAATACTACACAAATCTGTTGCCGTTCAGGAGCTTTAGGCGGCTGCCTGGGGGCAGGTTTGGCATCACTGGGAGCAGGGCGATGATGTCAGCAATTTGGCCACGCCCACTGTAGCACCCTATGCGCACTGCATTACTACTCTCCTTGGGGGCACTCAAAAGGTGTCCCAGGGCACTAAAGGGTTCGGGTTTGGCTTGAAGAAAAGGTGGCAACCCCAATGCAACCCCCCCCCCCCCCTTCAGTCCCAAGCCACTCTTCTTGCCAGTCCATGAACCCCAAATTTAAATCTTTACTACATAGCCCCCAGTGACTTTGTAGCATCACAACGTAGGCAATGGCGAGCGGCGATAGGCACTCCAAACCAACATAGCTTTATTGTGAAATAAGAAACAAGCACTACAAGCTACAGCAACAGAACTCAAGACAGCTGACGCATTTCACACTCCACTTAGCGTTTACTCATAGCCATTTCACAATAAAGCTACGTTGGTTTGGAGTGCGGCTGTCCAATATATCCTTTGTTCCAATTGCTGCGTATATCAGACCTTCTGGAGCTCCCTTTTTTTATTCTCTAGGGGATAAGGGACAGAGAGCTTGCATACTATTGATGTTAGGCCTAACTGGTCTGTAATTCCCAGAGTAGTATTTTGGGCCCTTTTACAACATTTTAGTAATGAGAACGGTATCCTTAGCAATAATATGGATTCATGAAGAATCGTTCTTGCCAAACCAATGATACCATTCTCATTACTAAAATCTTGTAAAAGGGCCCAAAATACATCTCTGGGAATTACAGGCCAGTTAGCATGCAAGCTATTGGAGGGGATGATAAGGGACAGAGAGCGTGCATACTATTGATGTTAGGCTAACTGGCCTGTAATTCCCAGAGATGTATTTTGGGCCCTTTTACAAGATTTTAGTAATGAGAACGGTATCATTAGCAGTAATATGGATTCATGAAGACTTGTTCTTGCCAAACCAATGATACCGTTCTCATTACTAAAATCTTGTAAAAGGGACCAAAATACATCTCTGGGAATTACAGACCAGTTAGCCTACATCAATAGTATGCAAGCTCTCTGTCCCTTATCCCCTCCAAGAGCTTGCATACTATTGATGTTAGGCTGACTGGTCTGTAATTCCCAGGAATGTATTTTGGGCCCTTTTTAATTATTGGTGCTACATTGGCTTTCCTCCAATCTTAAAGTGTTGGATGAGGGCAGCATGGGACCGGGTGGGGCGGTCATTTTACCTTTTCCATTTTTTTTTATGAAATACCTGAATACGATTTACTAAAAAGAGTTGAGAGCTTCCAATTGATTCACTCTAAAGCCGCATACACACGAATGGAAAATCTGTCAGAATCTTGGCTCAAACTTGTCTTGCATAAACATGGTCACACCAAATTCCGACCGTCAACGCGGTGACGTACAACACTACAACGAGCCAAGAAAAATGAAGTTCAATGCTTCCGAACATGCGTCGGCTTGAGTCCGAGCAAAAGCTCACATCTGACTTTTCGGTCGTGTGTACGTGGCATAAGAATCCATTTATTAGGTGAAGATTCTCAACTCCTTTAGCATTTCAGCCTCACTTAGCTTTTTTCTCAAATCGAGATGAATTATAGGTTCTAAAAAAAGGGGAACCCGTCACCAGAACACAGCAGGTGACAGAAGGACATTCCTCCTACACTATTTCGGGAGCTTCATGCAGACCTAGAAATAGGCAAATCTAGAAGACGACGTACAGCTGTGAAGTACAGATGTTTTCCTATAGGCCGAGTCTGTATACTTCGGAGGTTTAATCCAGGTAATGCTACAAAAAAAAAAAAAAAATCCCATAACAGCAAAGGCTGCCATGGCAACCAGACGTCATCTTTTTCCCCCCATCCTTTTGCTTTAGCCGCAATTTGCATTAGGTGATGGAGTCCAAGAAAAAAGGGTCACACTTCTACGGTTTATATTGGGGGGGGGGGTGGGGGGGGAGTCACGGACCTCACAGAGGACGAGCGTTCTCCTCTCCCGGAGGTCCTCGTTTGCGTCAGTGGAGGATCAGAAAACATGGCTGGGATACAACGTATCAAAGATATTCTAACTCCACGATTAG